>NC_133112.1:31284594-31384594 GCF_022965805.1 Primulina eburnea | reverse complement strand
ATAAGATAACGATACAGACAATTTTTTTTTGCTTGTAGAAATCGGTCTGTATAATCAATTAATGTTTATCTCTACACTAAAAAATTGGCTTAATTTGTAATAATTTCTAAGAATGTAAATCGAAATGATGGTATTATTTCGCGGGCAGTGGCCAGCTTCTTACTGCGACTCGAGACACAGTTGCGCTATCCTACGACTGAAAAACCTGCGGAAGATTTCAGTATACACTGGCCTGTGGCCCAATACGACGATGGTAAATGGCCATCCAATTGTCAACGCCAGAGTTCACTCGACCCATCACAGGTAATCCTATGCTACACGAAAGAGTCAACATGTAAACTTATCATGTCACCTAGCGAGCTAATTCTTGCCATCGAATTATTTTATGTATTTAAATTTTAGTTGTTAGTCTAATACTATCATTATATATTTTTTTTGGTGAGCATTTTAATCAATTTTTCTGCGTCTCCTCGACATGTACAGTGCCATATTATTGAAAAATATTAAAGTTCTCTATGCGATGATTTTATATCCTAATCCGTTAATTAATGTGAAATGAACAGATATCAGATCTGTTGAACATAATGCACAAGGATTGGCCAACCCTTGCATGCCCAAGCGCCGATGGGATAAGATTCTGGGGACATGAGTGGAAGAAACATGGAACATGCACCTCCCTCGATCAGCATGCATATTTCAAGTTGCCCTTGACTTCAAGAAAAGAGCCAACTTGCTTCAAATCCTTGGAAATGCAGGTGAGATTCTTTGTTTATACCAGCGATTCTCGGAACAATTAAAATACGCGTGTATATATATTAATCCTAAAGGATTTTTGAAATATCTAGATGATACATTTGAATATCTTACGTAAGTTGAGTAAGAAAAAATGTAAATTTTCCGCAGGAATTCGACCTGGAAAATTTTACAGCATGGAAAGTATGAAGCAAGCAATCGAAGACGGGGTCGGATACACTCCATTCATAGAATGCAAATATAGATTCCTCAGGAAATCACCAGCTTTTCCAAGTTTATATGTGCGTGGATTCCTCAGCTTCAAGTTTCATCCAGTGCCCAGTTTTCCCACATGGAAGATCATGTGGTTCCAATATCGAGTTCCCTTCTTTTTCTGACCAATATTCAAATATTTCGCATGATGAATTATGATCAAATATATACGTATATATGATCAAATATTTACGTACATATATTACGTTCATGATTCAAGTATATATAATATGATCTCTAGCTTGTACGTGAGTTGTAATATAAATAAACAGTTTCCACACATTAATTATATTGAATTTATTCATGTATTTTTTTGTTTGTTTGTTCAGTTGTTTCTTTATATAAGCTAACAATTCGAAACTTAAAAGGCATAAACTAGAAAAAGTAGCATTAACTTTTTTTTTTTCACACAAATTCTATATTAAAATTGATTAAGTAGTATATATGTGTCTTCAATCATGGGAAATTGAAATATTAATTATATAATTAATTGGGAAATATCAATAAATAAATCAAGAAAAGACATTAATTCTATGATAAATTTCAAGACTAGGACAAAAAAATTTAATAAATTAATCCGTGACCTCTTATAATTAGGCAGCTACACAACCAATTCCATATCTGGTGGTGGGAAAGACAAGAAACAAAGCCACTGCAAATTATCCCCACCATCAATGGAAAACTTTGCATCACTTCGCCCAACTCCTCCGCATGGCCGGGAAACAAACACCCGGTGACCCGATGATCCGACAAAGCGATAGCCAAGAACACAAGCGAGGACATCATGGCATGAACAAAATCACTAAATCCAACCTTATATTTATCTTCTTTGGGCACTGCCACGTCCAACCCTGTCTTGAAAACAGCCAACCCTTTCGGAGTAACAAACCCGTAGTACAGTTTCCCGTCTTGGCCGCGGAACGAATCGGTGAAATGAAAGAAGAAGCAAGAAAGGGTGCATAGGATTAGTAAAGAGTGGATCATCATGGTTGTCACATGGGAGCATTCCCCGGTGGAGTAGATTGATGGGAGGACCATTTCGAAGGTGAGGAGGGTTCCGGTGGGGAGGAAGTTCGCTAGCAACGACGTTTTCGAGAGCGTTTTCTGTACGCCGCTGGCCATTGCCCTTCTTTTCCGTCCACCTGAGGGGAGAGGGTTTTCCATTGCGGTTGAGGGTGGGGGCGACGAAGGGTAGAGGGCCGGAGGGTCGAGTTGCGACGATGTTTCGTAGATTTTGATTCCCAGAGTCTCCGATGAGTTCTCCATGTTCAAAAGTGTTTCAAGTTTCGGTTTTCGAGATGATCAGAGGGATCGAAGCATGGAATATTTCTGTTGTTGAAGTAATTCTTTAGGATGAATTATAGAGCGGTTATAAAGACAAACCAACTGTAAATTTAAATTTTTAACAGTTAGTTGGACTTGTCGCGGGAACGGTTGCGAATCTTCAGTTGTTTTGGAAATATCAACGTGGCCCCTGCAGTTTCCAAAATAACATGTTTCGCCATCTTTTGGTGTCCCCTTTAAAAATTTCTACCAAAATACTTGTTTTCTACGTTCGAAAAGTAAATTGAATTTTTGTTTAAAAAAATACTTAACAGTAAGTTCAAAAGTTCCCCAGCCATGAAATTACAATATATTTTTATGTTTGAGACATTTAGAGTAAGAGTACGTTTTTTGTGAGACGATCTCACAAATCTTTATCTGTGATACGAGTCAACTCTACCTATCGATATTCATAATAAAAAATAATACTCTTAGCATAAAATGTACTAATATTTAATGGATGACCCAAATAAGAGATCTGTATCACAAAATATGATTCTTGAGACTGTCTCACACAAGTTTTTGTCTTAGAATAATTGCTTTTTGTGTCATGGTCAGTTTTAATAGTTATATATATATATAATATAATAGTAAAACTTTAATGCAAATCACATGTACCTCTGTAGATAAAACATTTGTTTATAAGTATTAAGTTGAAGGTTCAATTCTTATATGAGTTTTTTTCTTTCTTTCTTTTTTTATTTTTTTTTTTTTTGAATTCATATATCCAAATTGTAGTGTACACGGGCGGAGCCATGTGTTGCTCCGCCCGGGTAGCTTGTTTATTCCCGATTTTTTTATACATAAAATTGTCTTATTTTCCGGTAGTCTGGGGACTTCATTTGTCAATATTAGCTCAACCGTGGTTTAAAAAATTCTAGCCTAGGTAGAAATAAAAACCTGACTCCACCATTGGTAGTTTAGTCCATAACTATTTCTTATAATTACATTTAGATCTTCATTTAAATATAAATCAAATGAATTATAAAAAAAATATGTGTGCATCAATGCGCTAGCTAGTTTAAATAACATCACGAATAGAAAATGTTCTGAAACTCATCTCATTTCCCAGTTTGGGTATCTTTCCTATCTTTGTAACTTGGTATGATACATTCATTATCACACAAAGTAGACAATTGACTGTCGTAAACGCGTCCGTGCATCCAGAAATATGCAATGAATGTGCTACTTGTTGCATGCATGGTTGAATTATTGTTTTTAATCTTGCATCAATAACTTTTCTCGGAGACTTCCAGTGTGTAACGTAATTTTGTGTGTTTTGTATGCAGACTCACCCTCATGAGAAAATACAACTTAGTTGTTGGAAATGTACGTGCTTTTGTAGATGAAATTTATTTACTGACCAAAATTTGGCTTGACGTGATTTTCACTGTGAAAAATCAACAATTCAAGGCGATAGAACATAGAACAAATGTATTTAATACCTAGGCTAGAAGCACGTAAATTCATTGTTCAACTAAACCACATCAATCATCTACTCAACAACAATGGTTGACCGCTTCGAGGGTCTCTCCATAACCAACGATGAAGATGAGGAATTACTTCTAGAGGTTCCACAGAGGCAGGAAGGGACCCAGCAACTGGAGCATTTCCTGGTTGGGCGCTTCCTCACAGAACGTCCGATCAATTTTATAGCGATGACAAATCGAATCGCAAGTATATGGAGGCCAGGACGCGGTGTCAATATCACTGATCTGGGATCTCGAACCTACCTTTTCCAGTTTTTTCATGGTATGGACGTCAAACGAGTAATGGAGAGCGGTCCAAGGTCATTTGACAACCAGTTTCTAATCCTACGACAGCTGCTCCCAGGTGATATCTCGACATCGGTATCACTATTCACAATAGCATTCTGGGTTCAAATTCATGACTTGCCAGTGGGGTATATGTCTGAAAGTATTGGAAAACAATTAGGAAATTTCATAGGCTCTTTTCTCGAATATGATGAGAATAACAACTCTACCGCCTGGAGGAGATATATGAGAATCAGAGTCATGCTAGACGTCCGAAGTCCGTTGAAAAGATACAAGAAGATACGGAAAGGCCAAGGTGAGTCGTTCATAGTAAATTTCAAGTATGAGAAATTAAACTCTTTTTGTTTCCTTTGTGGCATGTTGGGACACACCGACAAATTCTGCGAACTCATGTTCTCTATACCTGGGGAGCAGCTCATTCGTGAATGGGGCCCATGGCTAAGGGCTACAACTCGAGGTACCGTCGACGATGAAGGAGAAAAATGGCTTCGCAATGAGCAAGGGGGCCTATTAGGAAACAAAGCTGGATCACTGGGCAAGGGAAGCACAGAAAAATCATACATGGAGACTTTACCAGAAACATCCGTGATTCCTGCCTCCATTACCAAAATTACCACACCACAATCCACGCTAAATCTACCGGTAATACCGCCAATCATGGGATCCTAATATTCAAGTAGAGATACTGAGCCACCAAACTCCTCAATTCTAGGAGGTGGGTGGGAAGAACACGTGATGGAGATTACAGAAGAGAGGAAAAGAAGACGTGGGGCAATCCAAAACCAAGCCCAACAACAAGAAATGGAAGTTGACAAGTTTCGGGAAGTCACTGAAGGCCACCATTCCACTGTATCTACAGACAACAAAACCGAGCTTTTACTACCGACAGGACCTGGTCACTAGGCCTGCCAAGGTCAATGATTATCTTAAGCTGGAATTGTAGGTGTTTGGGCCACCCCCGTGCAATTCCTACCCTCTGCGACTTGGTCCATGTACATAAGCCTGATATTCTTTTTTTATTTGAAACTCTAGCACATTCACAAAAGATCGAAGACACCCGTGTCCGGCTTGGTTTTGAAACTTGCTTTGCAGTGGATAGATTAGGACGCAGCGGTGGTATTGGGGTACTCTGGAGAAAATATGTGGATTTCACGATAGTAAATTACTCTAGAAATCATGTGGATCTCATTGCTTCTGATGAAGAGCATGGAGAATGGCGCTGCACAGGATACTATGCCTTCCCAGAAAGGCACCGAAGAAGAGAGTCATGGAACTTTATCCGCTCACTTGCTGCACAATCCAGCCTGCCGTGGTTGTGTATCGGCGATTACAATGATATGCTTTCTACTGAAGACAAACGAGGAAGAGTTACTCACCCACAGTGGCTCATATTTGGCTTTAGAGAAGCCATTGATGATTGTAATTTAACGGACATCCCGCTCAACGGCCACCAATTCACGTGGGAAAGAAGCAGAGGTTCTGAAAATTTCGTGGAAGAGAGGATCGACCAAGTTATGGGTACACCGACATGGGCAGAAAAATTCCCAAGGGCAAGACTCCATAATCTTAATGCACCGGTGTCAGATCATTCCCCGATCTTGCTCGAAACAGAGTTCAGAGAAACAGCTGTACATAAGCAACGGTTCCGTTTCGAAAACCGCTGGCTTAGAGAACCTGACCTGAATTCAATTATGGAAGATTATTTGGAGCGAAACAAGGAGATAGATGTGATACGAAGGTTTAAATCCTGTTCGGAGATGCTGAAACCATGGGGCAAAAGAGGAGATGGAAATTTCCGTGCCAAGATCAGAAAATGCAAGGAACAATTGGAGAAATTGAGGGACAAACATGATGAAGACTCCATTAAAGATTTCAAGGACATTAACGAACGACTTGCTGCTCTATTATTGCAAGAGGAAGATTATTAGCGCCAAAGAGCAAAACATGGGGATAGGAACACACGGTTCTTCCATACATCAACATCGGCAAGGAAAAAAACAAATAAGATAAATCGACTCAAAGATGCCAATGTTCACTGGCAAGAAGATCAGCAGAGTAAAATATGCGAAGTGGTCCATGATTACTTTCAAAACTTATTCTCTGCCGATGCTAACAGTCCATATAAAGTGTTAGATGAGGTTCGACCTTTTGTCACATATAGCCAAAACGAAAAATTGGTAATGTCGTTCACGACAGAAGAGTTTAAAGAAGCTGTCTTCGACATGAACCCGGATAAGTCCCCAGGCCCCGATGATTTTAACCCGGCATTCTTTCAACGGTTCTGGGAACTAATTGGGACATAAGTAGTTTCAAGCTTTTTAGGGTGGCTACATGATATGAATTTTCCTCTTACACTCAATGACACAAATGTGGTATTGATCCCAAAATGAAAAAGCCAACAGTCCATGAAAGATCTTCGACCCATCTCTCTCTGCAACGTACTGTACAAAATCATCTCAAAGGTCCTAGCAAACTGATCGAGCAAAACTTGCACTATGGAATCCTCAATAAAAATATGATTTTGTATGCTCAAAATTAATCGCAAGTGCACGATGTCAAGTAATAGTATAGTGTACGTGAGTACGAGTATCGTTCCAATGGAGACTGTATTTAACAATTATTATTTTCAGTTATTGAACATTTAACAACGAAAATTGATTTGATTGTTTTAACACTACTGTTCTAAATAATTAAACAGATAATAAATGATTCAAAACTAAATTAATATCAGAGATAGTATCCACAATTGTTGAATAAAATTCAATAAGAAATGGATTAGTTGGGAATATTGGTTCACCTACCCCTCGTTAATTAATTAATTTATTCGATAAAGTGATCATATGCTTCCGACAGGATTTCCTATTCAATTGAACACACTCTCTCGAGCTATGCCAAACTAATTCTACTCAATGAAGTAATTAAATGTCTTTAATGATTTATCAAGAGTGAATCGCATTTCGATCTATGAAGTCCCCTAGTTTTCGATCTAAGGACTATGACTATCGGCGCGTATCTAATTTCATATGTCTATGTAAATTGTAGATCCACAGATTATACTACTCGTTCCTATCACAAGTTATTCTCTCGAACTCACTCACAATATAAAAACGTTGTTAAAGTTAGCTACGCTCTAACAACACGAAGAAAAACAATAGTATAATCAAGAACAAATCAGAAATCGAGATGCAAATTAATTATATCAAAGTTTGGGGTAGGATCCCCTTAAATCCCAACAAATATTAAAGTTAATTTAGCTACTAAAATTCATAGTGACATTAAGCAAAACTAAGTTCAAATGATAAAAACTAGATAAAAATACTAGCGTTGACGAAAAACACGAAGAACGACGCCCGGAAAACTTCAAATCTTCAATCCAAGCGCAAAGTCCTCTCTTCAACTTGTGGTGGCTCCAGAATAATGTCTGAATAATCTCTATTTCGTGCCATAATCCTTCCCATATCAGCCAGCCCTCCAAAATAAGGTAAAGATTCGGCTGCAAAATCTTGCCAAAATTAGGTGGCGCTCGGGCGGTAAAGAATTACCGCTCCAGCGCCACACTCTCTGTAGAATACCTGGTGCATGCGGCTTCTGGCGCTCGGGCGGTAGAAAAGTACCGCTCGAGAATTACCGCCCGAGCGCCACATCTTCTGTATTTTTTTGTTTGTGGATTACTTCTCGAGCTCGGGCGGTAGAGTTTCACCGCCCAAGCGCCACATTTTCTGTAAGTCTCTTCGGCAACTCGCTTCTCGCGCCCGGGCGGTAGAAAATTACCGCTCGGGCGCCAAATTTTCTGTACACAATCTTGTTGGCTTAGCACTTGGCTCCGATTTCCGTTTTTCCGGCCATTTTTCCTGCAAATTCGTCACGCCCGAGTGAGATATGATCACATGCAAATGTTTACTCTAAAATGAATGAGAATGTAAATGAAATGGATGCAATGCATAATGCAAACACACACAAACTAATGCAATAAAACACGTAAAAATCACACATATCAACCCCCTCATACTAACCTTTTGCTTGTCCTCAAGCAAAATAGGTTATAGACCACAATCAAAACATGAAACAAACACAAAGGGGAGGGTATTGAAACTACTAAAATGATGGTGAAGTAGCGAACCGGTATCTCCTGTCTCAGCAGGGCGTTTCAACTACATCCAATTAGTCACATCCCAACATTCATAAATACCCCTTTTCGAGCACCTTATAGCATTTTGATTTGACCAGAAAGTGTGGTCGTGTGTGTGTTGTGGGTTTCACTAGCTTGTGCTTCAGACAGTTTTGTTCGCGAATCATGCGAGTCACCAAATCGACAGTTCAATGCAAGTTACTCTATCCTGAGTTCTGTTTCTATTTGTGACCAACAAGTAAACACAAAACGGCAAAGTTATCTAGGTGTGCAACAGGAATTTGGGAGTCAATATCCATGAGTTTTTAAACGGATCAAAAAAATGGGGAGTACACTGATCATTTTCATTATGCACTAGTCAGAATTTTTTTCTGACATTCCTCAACGCCTTACATCTCCATCTTTTTAGCCTCGGAATAGGATTTCATCCCATTTTGACTCCCCCACACCTTACATCCCCTTTTTATTTATTTATTATATTTTTTTTTGTAGTGCATAATTTTCTCATGTGTACTCCCTAGGTTCTGAATATAAGGTGTTTGCTTTCAGATGGCCTAGGGATGGATTTTTAGGGTCTATGCACGATTGGGAACAAGAGGATTTGAGGTACTCTTTGATTATCTACTCGAGTTAATGCTACCGGTTGGTCACTCCTATCAACCAAAATTCATTCAATTGCAACTCGCATATCATGTTTCTATCAGTTTCTCCCACAGATATTTTAAACTCGACTGTCATTCACACCACCACAAAACCCACTTTTATGTGCAAATGAAAACTTACAAAACCGGGGTATTCATAACGAGGGATAAGACTAAGCAAGATGCAGTTCATTTATCTCACAATCATCATTGGCTACCAATTTACTAGTTTCACCATCAACTGACATTCATGCAAGACAAATACGAACGAAAACAACTAAGACTACGGACAAAGACCCCCTCATACTAAAAGTGTGCAATGTCCCAATTGCACAAAAGACTCAAGATACAGAAATGCAAACACAAATGCAGACTCCTAAACATGAAAGCTAACAACATGCTAGATTGAAACAACGATAAGAAAGAAAAGTGAAAGGAAGGGGAAACAGTTAACTCCCCTGATCAAGGCTCCTCGTCGTCGTGCTCCGGTGGTGGCACTCCTGCCGCATCCCCCTGATGAAGGTAGTCGTACTGAAATTGGTAGGGAGGAATGAACGGCGGTTGTGGTGGTATTGCTCCTGGGTCCATGCCCCCGTGGATGAGCATGGTTCGCATCATGGAGTCTAAATGAGTGAATTGTGACTGAAAGTTGATGTTGACCTGCTGTTGATGAGCCATGTAGGCAAGACTCTCGTCCATTATGTCTGTCTGAGTGCGTCTGTGGGGCTGTGGGTGACGAGAAACAGCAGCGCTGGATCCACCGGCTTCCTCGCCTGAGTGGGGAAGTCCACCCGTCGTTTTGCCCTTTTTCGCTGTTCATCCTCCTGACAAATTGGCTTCATCGGTTGAAGCCACTCCTCGTCGTCCCGGAAATGTACCTTAGCCCGTGCACACAGTTCGGATATGATCGTCGGAAAGAAAAGCCCGATGTGGCTGTTGTGAGCACTCAACATGATCTGAGAAGCTATAAGTCTGCCCACATTTATGTCGTATCCTTGGGTCAAAGCAAAAAGTAGCACAGCTCGTTCCTTTTGCACCTCGCTCTTATGCGAGACCGGCATCATCCTTCGGGCCACAAACAATATCACATGGCAGCTTCAGTTTTCAAGTATTTCTCCTCAAAACAGCTTGGCGGTCCGCCCAACGGTTTCCACATCGCACCCGGATAGCATAGGGTCTCGATAATCAAAGTGTAGTTGGGATCAGCCACCAACGCCTGGAAGTTGGAGTCGTCAACCTCCGCTATTTCTTATAGGGCGTTAATCGTAGCTGAATCAAACGGCACAAGCTTGCCTCTAACAAACGCCCTAGCATCAGTTCGCTCACAAGCATTCGCATAGAATTCCCTGACTACCGACACCACTGCCCCTTGAGGTTGCTCACTAAATTTTCCCCATCCCCTTCGATCCAAGTCCACAATGGGCTCTAAATACCTGTCCTCAAATTAGCGACGAAATCCCCTTTCGGGAATGGGGTTTCTGTGAATTTTAGCATGGTCGTATCTAGCCCGAGCCTCCGCACTCACGAAGCGTGTTCTATCAAACGAGGAGGAAGTGGAAGAAGATGAACCGGGGTTACCTCTTTGTTTCTTGGGAGCCATGGTGGTTGAAGATAGAGATGGTGATCGGATTGATGAAGATTCTTGTTTCCCTACGACGATTGTTCCACCTTGCCGAGGATTGGAGGGGGAATTGACAACCTGCACAAGAAGATCGAAGAAGAGAGTGAGGGAGAGTTAGGGATTTGAGGGGGGGAGGGGGTTCGCGCAGAATGAAAGGGGAAAGGGGGAATCGGGTTTTAATTGCATTCGCGCTCGAGCGGTAGAAAAATACCGCTCGAGCGCCAGCCTCTCTGGAATTTTCATCCCGAGGTAAGCGTTCGCGCTCGGGCGGTAAAGAATTACCGCTCGAGTGCCGAGCTCTCTGCCCAAAATCGTTTTATATTTATTTTTTTAACAATAATTAATAATAAATAAATAAAATAACTGACATAAAATTTCTACTTAAATGCAAAATGAGGGAAAGAGAGGTAGTTCTCAATTTATAGTCGAGAGCTTGACTATCGGTCAGTCTCAGTTCGGATTGTCTTGGAACCGGGTGAGTCCAAGTTGCGGCTCAATTGTGCCACCCATGTAGTGCTTCAGTCTCTGGGCATTGACCGTAAATGTCCCATCCTTTACATCTTTCAATTCTACAGATTCCGATGGGTATACTTTCGAAATCACGAATGGACCGGACCATCGCGACTTCAGTTTTCCTGGAAACAGTCTCAACCGGGAGTTATAGAGCATGACATTTTCGCCTTCTTGGAATTCCCTTTCGATGATTCGCCTGTCATGAGCCCTCTTTGTCTTTTCTTTGTAGGACAGCGCGAGATCATATGCTAGATTTCGGAATTCTTCCAACTGATCTAGTTGAAGCAAACGTCGTTCACCTGCATCGGAAAAGTTAAAGTTTAGTGCTTTTGTTGCCCAATATGCCCGATGCTCTAAATCTACAGGTAAGTGACATGCTCTACCAAACAATAACCTGTACGGTGTTGTGTCTATAGGTGTTTTGAAAGCAGTCTTATATGCCCAAAGAGCATCATCTAACCTCACCAACCAATCTTTCCTACTGACACCTACAACTTTCTCCGAAATTCGCTTTATCTCTCGGTTCGACACTTCCACTTGACCACTCGTTTGGGGGTGGTATGGGGTAAAGATCTTGTGTGTGACACCATATTTGCTCGAGAGTCTTTCAAATAATTTATTGCAAAAATGGGTGCCACCATCACTAATGATTGCTCGCGGTGTTCCAAATCTGTTAAAAATATTTTTCTTCAAAAATTTTAAGACCACCTGAGCATCATTAGTGGCATATGCTTCTGCCTCTACCCACTTAGACACATAATCAACCGCCACCAAAATATACTTTTTCGTGAATGAACTGGGAAACGGTCCCATGAAGTCTATCCCCCCACACATCAAAAACCTCACACTCAATGATATTATTCAAGGACATTTCATGACGGTTAGAGATGTTACCTGTCCGTTGGCATTTATCACATGCTAGCACATAAGAGCGAGCATCTTTAAAAAGGGCTGGCCAATAAAAGCCACATTCAAGTATCTTCGATGCCGTCCTCGTTGGTCCAAAATGACCACCTACCTCACGGTCATGACAGTGATTGAGAATTTGATCGAACTCCTCCTCTGCAACACACCTTCTTATCATAGAATCTGCACAAATCTTAAACAAAAACGGTTCTTCCCAAAAATAATATTTCACCTCAGAGAAGAATTTCTTTCGTTGGTGAAATGATAGATTTGATAGTGGCGTGTCCTGTGACAAGAAAGTTAGCGAAATTTGTATACCAAGGACAAAGTTTCATCTCAAACAGTTGCTCGTCAGGAAACCAATCATTAATAGCCTGGTCTACACAGTCATTACTAATAAGCTCTAGTCTAGACAAATGATCCGCCACCACATTCTCAACACCTTTCTTATCTTTTATTTCCAAATCGAACTCTTGCAACAATAAAATCCACCGAAGTAGGCGTGGCTTTGCATCTTTTTTAGCAAGTAAATATTTCAGTGCCGAGTGATCGGTGTAAACAATGACTTTGGATAAAACAAGATATGAGTGAAATTTATCGAGAGCAAATACTACTGCAAGTAGTTCCTTTTCAGTAGTCGCATAATTTAGTTGAGCCTCATCTAAGGTCTTACTTGCGTCATAAATTGTATGAAATACCTTGTTTTTCCACTGTCCAAGTACAGCTCCCACCGCAGTATCACTGGCATCGCACATGACCTCGAAGGGTAGATCCAAATCTGGTGCCACCAAGACAGGAGCCGTCACCAAGCGCTCCTTCAAGTTCTCGTATGCCTGTAAACAGTCAGAATTAAAATCAAAGGGCACATCTTTCATAATTAAGGAAGATAGAGGTTTGGCAATTTTAGAAAAATCTTTGATAAAACGCCGATAAAAACCGGCGTGGCCTAGAAAACTTCTAACTCCCTTTATGGATGCCGGAGGTGGTAAGTTCTTGATAACTTCAACTTTCGCCTTATCCACCTCCATTCCATTCTTTGATATCTTATGCCCCAATACTATTCCTTCTTGTACCATGAAATGACATTTTTTCCAATTCAGCACCAAATTCGTCTCCTCACATCTCATCAAAACCACCTTCAAATTTTTCAAACAGTCATCAAAAGAAGAGCCAAAAATCGAGAAGTCATCCATAAAAATCTCAAAATAGGTTTCTATCATGTCATGAAATATAGCGGTCATGCATCGTTGAAACGTGGCAGGGGCATTACACAAACCAAAAGGCATCCGTCTATAAGCAAAGGTGCCATAAGGACAAGTGAAAGTGGTTTTCTCTTGGTCCTCAGGTGCAATCATAATTTGGTTATACCCTGAATACTCATCCAAAAAACAAAAAAACTCATGACTCGCTAACCTCTCAAGCATTTGATCAATAAAGGGCAGTGGAAAGAGCCTTTACGGGTAGCATCATTTAATTTCCTATAATCAATGCACACACGCCATCCCGTAATTGTCCTAGTGGGTATTAACTCATTTTGTTCATTTGTGATCACAGTAATCCCACTTTTTTTCGGCACACACTGAACATGACTTACCCATGCACTATCAGATAAAGGATAGATAATACCTGCATCAAGGAGTTTGATAGTCTCTGCTTTTACTACCTCTTGCATCTTTGGATTTAATCTTCTTTGAGGTTGCACAAAAGGTGAGTACTTATCTTCCATCAAGATCTTGTGCATGCAGACTGATGGATTGATTCCTTTGATATCCGCCACCTTCCACGCAAAAGCACTCTTGTGTGCTTTCAAAACATTCAACAGTTTGTCCTCCATCACATCTGTCAAAGCAGCAGAAATAATGACCGGTAAAGTGTTGTGCTCACCTAGGTATACGTACTTTAGGTGTGGAGGCAGTGGCTTGAGCTCGAGTGTCGGAGGCTCCTCCAGGCTTGGCTTCTGTGGGATCAAGTCTTTTCGATCTCCCAAATCCTTTAACCTCATCCTCATTGGCTTTCTCCATGGATAGTTGGCAATAAAGTATGCCACTATTTCAGCTTTTTCTTCGTCCAATTCCTCTTCTCCCAATTCAATAGTGATAGTGGCCTCCAAAGGATCCCTAAGAGCATCCTGCACATAGTTAGACACAAGGGGATCAAAAGCATCAATTCTAAAACAACTATCAGGATGCAAAGTGTGCTTAAGTGCCTTAAAAACATCAAAAGTAATCTCTTCCTCCCCCACTCTCAATCTCAACTTCCCCTCTTGAACATCAATCAGGGCCTTGCCAATCGCAAGGAATGGTCTCCCCAAAATCAAAGGCATCTCCATATCCTCCTCCATGTCTAGCACCACGAAATCAGCAGGAAAAATAAACTTATCTACTTTCACTAGCACATCCTCAATAACTCCGCGGGGGTACTTGACAGATCTGTCAGCTAGTTGTAAAGACATACTCGTTGGCTTTGGCTCTCCCAACCCAAGTTTCCTAAACACAGACAAAGGCATAAGATTAATACTTGCACCAAGATCACACAAAGCTTTGTGAAAAACAACATCACCAATCATGCAAGGAATAGAAAAACTCCCTGGATCCTTAAGTTTCGGTGGGATCTTGTTTTGCACTAAAGCGGAGCAATTTTCAGTAAGATTCACCGTCATGTGATACTCCAACTTTCTCTTGTTTGCTAAGATATCCTTCAAAAATTTAGCATAACTAGGCATTTGCATTAAAGTATCGGCGAAGGGAATATTGATATGCAATTTCTTAAATACCTCAAGAAACTTACCGAATTATGCATCTAGTTTTGCTTTTTTCAATGCTGCAGGGAAAGGTGGAGGAATAAATTTTTTTGATTGTGCAGTGGGTGCTGGTGCAGTGTTAGAAGACTTACCTTTAGATGTCTCAGTCAGGTCATCCGGCACTTGAATTTTTCCTTTTTCTCTCGACTCTAAAATTTTCTCACTCTTCAACTCAATGGCCTTCACTTGCTCTTTTGGATTAGTCTCGGTGGTACTTGGCAAGGTGCCGGGCTCTCTACTTGCTATCATCTTCGCTAACTGCCCAATCTGATTTTCATGCCCCTTTATCGATGCATCCTGATTCTGTAGTCTAGTCTCGGTAGACGAGATGAACTTAGACATCATTTGCTCTAGGTTGGATTTTTCTTCTCTAGGAGGATCTGATCTGTACATCAGTTGTTTCCCATATGGTTGTCCTCCTTGCGGACGATTCTGACTGTTTTGACCGCCCAATGAGAATTTTGGATGTTGCCTCCATCCAGGATTGTATGTGTTTGAATATGGATCGTTCCTTGGACGGTTTTGGACCCCTACTTGATTTATTGGTGCCCCTTCTTGCACATAAAATGGATTGTCATCTTGACAGTCCTTCACGTAATGTTCCCCTCTACACTTTTCACGAAATATCTCTTGAAGACGCATAGCCGTGCCACCCACATTCAAGCTGTCTAGTTTCCTGTTCAAAACATCAAGTTGTGCAGTAATAGCAGAAAGGTCAGTTACCTGGTGAACTCCTGCACTTTTCCGCTTGTTGTTCCTTTCAGATTGAGGATGATAAGTGCTCGCAGCCATTTCCTCCAACAACTCATATCCTTCTTCCGCAGTTTTTCTCAATAAGTTCCCACACGCAGCAGCATCTATCATAGTACGGTTAGGAGTAAGCAAACCATAATAAAATGTTTGAACGACTAACCCAAGTGGTAATTCGTGATGTGGGCATCTTCATAGTAGATCCTTGAAGTGTTCCCATGCCTCATATAAAAACTCCTGATCGAATTGTGCAAATGTTGTAATGTCTGCCCGCAGCTTCATGGTCTTTGATGGAGGAAAGTATTTAATGAGAAATGCTTTCGCCATGTCTTCCCATGTAGTGATCGAACCTATAGGCAAACAATTTAACCATGCTTTAGCTTTATCACGTAAAAAGAAAGGAAACAAACGCAATCTAACAGCATCATCAGAAACTCCATTGAATTTAAAAGTATCGCAAATTTCAAGAAAATCCGCGATGGGCGTGTTTGGGTCATCCACTGCAGTTCCTCCAAATTGGACGGTGTTCTGAATCATCTAGATTATAGCTGGCTTGATTTCAAAGTGATTTGCCCGCACGATAGGCCTCACAACGCTAGGGCGTGCACCCTCCAAAGAAGGCTGGGCATACTCTAGCATCGGTATGCGGCGTGGCATCTCAACTTGTCTATTTGCACGCTGTTCCTCCTCACGTTCTTGCTCGTGTCTCTCCATCAGTTCTTTAAGTCTCTGTTGTTGTCTTCTCCTGCGGAAAGTTCTTTAAATTTCAGGATCGAATTCAAGCTCCACGTCAAGTGACTTTGGCATGCACTAGACAAGATATCTGGAATAAAATATGGAGTGTTAGCTCAAGAAAAATAAAATAATGCTAAAGAAAATAACTAAAAATAAAATTGTGGATTAACAGTCCCCGACAACGGCGCCAAAAACTTGATCGAGCAAAACTTGCACTATGGAATCCTCAATAAAAATATGATTTTGTATGCTCAAAATTAATCGCAAGTGCGCGCTGTCAAGTAATCGTATAGTGTACGTGAGTACGAGTATCGTTCCACTGGAGACTGTATTTAACAATTATTATTTTTAGTGATTGAACATTTAACAACGAAAATTGATTTGATTGTTTTAACACTACTGTTCCTAAATAATTAAACAGATAATAAATGATTCAAAACTAAATTAATAATCAGAGATAGTATCCAAAATTGTTGAATAAAATTCAATAAGAAATGGATTTGTTGGGAATATCGGTTCACCTACCCCTCGTTAATTAATTAATTTATTCGATAATGATCATATGCTTCCGACAGGAGTTCCTATTCAATTGAACACACTCTCTCGAGTTATGCCAAACTAATTCTACTCAATGAAGTAATTAAATGTCTTTAATGATTTATCAAGAGTGAATCGCATTTCGATCTATGAAGTCCCCTAGTTTTCGACCCTAAGGACTATGACTATCGGCGCGTATCTAATTTCATATGTCTATGTAAATTGTAGATCCACGGATTATACTACTCGTTCCTATCACAAGTTATTCTCTCGAACTCACTCGCAATATAAAAATGTTGTTAAAGTTAGCTACGCTCTAACAACACGAAGAAAAACAATAGTATAATCAAGAACAAATTAGAAATCGAGATGCAAATTAATTATATCAAAGTTTGGGGTAGGATCCCCTTAAATCCCAACAAATATTAAAGTTTAGCTACTAAAATTCATAGTGACATTAAGCAAAACTAAGTTCAAATGATAAAAACTAGATAAAAATACTAGCGTTGACGAAAAACACGAAGAACGACGCCCGGAAAACTTCAAATCTTCAATCCAAGCGCAAAGTCCTCTCTTCAACTTGTGGTGGCTCCAGAATAATGTCTGAATAATCTCTATTTCGTGCCATAATCCTTCCCATATCAGCCACCCCTCCAAAATAAGGTAAAGATTCGGCTGCAAAATCTTTCCAAAATTAGGTGGCGCTCGGGCGGTAAAGAATTACCGCTCGAGCGCCACACTCTCTGTAGAATACCTGGTGCATGCGGCTTCTGGCGCTCGGGCGGTAGAAAAGTACCGCTCGAGCGCCACATCTTCTGTATTTTTTTGTTTGTGGATTACTTCTCGCCACATTTTCTGTAAGTCTCTTCGGAAACTCGCTTCTCGTGCCCGGGCGGTAGAAAATTACCGCTCGGGCGCCAACTTTTCTGTACACAATCTTGTTGGCTTAGCACTTGGCTCCGATTTCCGTTTTTTCGGCCATTTTTCCTGCAAATTCGTCACGCCTGAGTGAGATATAATCACATGCAAATGTTTACTCTAAAATGAATGAGAATGTAAATGAAATGGATGCATGCATAATGCAAACACACACAAACTAATGCAATAAAACACGTAAAAATCACACATATCACAAACCAATTGAAGAAGGTGTTGCCCCACATCATCTCTCCATTTCAATCAGCTTTTGTAGCTGGCCGCTCCATAATAGATAATGTTCAAATCGCTTTTGAAATCATCCATCATATGAAAAGAAAATCTCGAGGGAAAAAAGGAGATGAGCTATCAAGATTGACATCTCAAAAGCATATGACCGTATCGACCGGGTCTACCTTCTTTGGATCATGGAAAAACTTGGTTTTGCACCAAAATGGATCCAATATATGAAATTATGCGTTACTACCGTCAAATAATTTTTTATTGTTAATGGGCAGACTATGGAACTTATGACACCACACCGCGGGCTTCGCCAAGGTGACCCTCTATCACCATATCTCTTTATTATATGCACCGAAGGACTATCGGCGCTCATCCGGAATGCTGAAAGGCAAGGACACATTCATGGGATTAAAGTTTGTCGAGGAGCCCCATCAATAAGTCACCTATTCTTCGCCGATGACAGTATGCTTTTCTTCCGAGCTAATGCTACTGAAAGGAAGTATGTGAATAACATTATTGAAAGGTATGAGAAAGCTTCGGGCCAGGCAATAAATCTCTGAAAATCTGGCATCATATACAGTGGTAATGTCCTCAACAATGAAAAAGCAGTTATATCAGATCTCTTGGGAGTCTCGACAGGATTGGACACAAGCAGATATCTTGGTCTCCCCTCATTGATTGGAAGGAAGAAAAAAAAAAGATTTTTGCTTACCTTGAAGACAGAGTATGGGCACGCTTACAAGGATGGAGAACGAAGCCACTGTCAAGAGCTGGGTGTGAGATTCTCATCAAATCAGTGGCTCAAGCAATACCAACTTTCTACATGTCTACTTTCCTCCTCCCCCCTCATTGGCAGAAGAAATACAGAGGATGATCAACTCATTCTGGTGGGGCAGGAAAAATAACGCAACCAAAGGGCTGAACTGGCTTCGATGGGAAAGTTGTGCGTCCCAAAATAATTTGGCGGAATGGGCTTTAGAGACTTCTATGGTTTTAACTTGGCAATGCTGGGAAAACAAGGATGGAAACTCTTGAGTGATCCTGATGCTACAATATGTTGTATCTACAAAGCTAAATACTACCCAAGAGGGGATTTCTTAAATGCCAATCTCAGGAATAACCCAAGCTTTGCTTGGAGTAGCATTTTGGCTTCCCAAGTAGTGTTAAAGAGAGGCTATAGATGGAGGATCGGTGATGGTAGTCACATCAACATATGGAAGGACCCGTGGCTTCGTGATTCCTCAAATTTTTGTGTGGAAAAAGCTATCCCGGAGTTACATGAGTGGACAGTACAAGATTTGATGGTGCCGGGCTCACGAGAATGGGATCATGAAATCATTGAATCTATCTTTGAGGCCAGCGACTCTAAAGAAATCACAGAAATTCCACTAGTACAGATACAAATCCAAGATAAGCGAATTTGGCATTTCAGCAAAATTGGGACTTACACAGTGAAGTCAGGCTACCATGTGGCTATGAACTTGGATGTGAGAATCAAGGAAAATACAAGGAAACTGGAAGGCCCTATGGAAGGTGGATGTCCCTCCAAAGATTAAAAGCTTCCTCTGGCGAGCGTGTAGAAAATTCCTTCCTCACCGCATTAATCTGCAGAAGCGAGGAATTCAAGTGTCAGCTTTATGTGTGGTGTGCAACAAGGACATAGAGACTTCATGGCATACATTTATTAATTGCCCATATGCAAGAGAATGTTGGGCCAATGCGAAGCTGAATCAGGTAGTGGAAGCACAAGCCGAAGGAGCAGAAGGCTTCACATAGTGGTTATTCAAGATCATCCAAGACCTTAGCGGAGCATAACTCAGAAAATTCGTAACTATCCTATGGGCTATCTGGAAACAAAGGAATTCCGCATTATGGAACAACCACCTAGATACACCAAATAGAGTGGTAGTCACAGCCATGAGTTTTCTTTACGACTGGATGTCACTAGCCAGGAGCAACAAAGAAGTACATGACGCAAGCACAAGGAATCATTATGGTACTTGGACACCACCCCCAGTGGTACTGTTAAATGTAATATTGACGCAGCCTCTGCCGGGATAAGTATGGTGGTGCGAAATGACGAGGGAATATTTCTTATGTACAGAACTGACTTGATGAAAGGACTCTGTTGTGTCAGAGAAGGAGAAGCAATAGGACTGCCGGAAGCTCTGTCTTGGATCCGCAACTCGAACTATCCAAAGGTTCTCTTTGAAGTGGACGCGCTAACAGTATACAATGCTATGACAGAATCAGCTGCGACATAACGGAGTTTGGAGGCATAATGGGTAGATGTAGAGACATAGTCGCTACAAACCCAGGTTTTTCGGTTCATTTTACTCATAGATAAGCAAATGAGATTGCACATGTGTTAGTTAAGCATTCTCGTTTTTACGCTAGTCCTTGCGTTTGGTCAGAAACACCAATGTGTATTGGTGCCCTTATGGATCTGTACCTTTACCGATCTGTTATTGAATGAATGCATTTTCTCGTCAAAAAAAAAATAGTGAGAGATTACAGTGTAATTTTGATATATGAATGAAAAAATAAATAGGGAAAAAAACCCAAGTAGAAATTCAACATACAACTTAATACTTACCATATGTTTGGATGCTTAAAAAATAGGATTTGGATTTAGAGAAAGAATTGGATTTGGAATTTGATTTTGAAATCATGGATTAGAATTTCATTCGGTGTTTGATTTGAAATTTAAAAATGGTATATAGAAATTCATTTTTTGATTGGAGAAAAAAAAAATTGAATTTGAAAATTTTACTAAAGTAACATATGATCTTTTACATAAATCATTTTTAAATCATATTAATTACATTATTAAAAAACCAAAAACTTAAAATTAATAATATCATATATTTGCATATACAATTTCAGCTATATATTTGTGTTATACAAACTACATAAAATTTTATATAAATAATTAAATATTTTTATTGAAAACAAAATAAATTATTAAAATAAAATAATCAAACATAAAATCTAAATATTCAAATTCAAATTTAATGAAATAAATTATTTCAAAATTATATATTGAACTATATCATAATTTTATAAATAGAAAACAAATTATTATTATTGAATAAAGAATTGTTCAATCTTCATGACAATTATAACTCATGTGAGACCGTCTCATGGATCATAATATGTGAGACCGTCTCATGGATCATAATCTGTGAGACGGGTCAACTCTACTCAAATTCACAATAAAAAATAATACTCTTAGCATAAAAGTAATACTTTTGCATGAGTGACCCAAATAAGAGATCTATCTCATAAATACGACTCGTGAGACCGTCTCACACAAAGTTTTACCTCTCAATATATACCTCTTGACATCGAGATTTGCTCTAACATGTATTGCAGTTATTTGCTAGAAAAAAAGAAGTTAAATTTAAAATTTAAACTTAAAAGGCTAGGATAAATTATTTTTGTGTATAGAATGTGAATTTAATTTATTATCTACAAAGACTATGTTCGAAAAATAAACATATATATTGATATTGTAAATTATCAATAAAATCGAAAAAAGCATGTTTAATATATATAGTTCGATTTTATAAAATTAAATAATTTCATGAAAATATAATATGTTGTTTTAAAAAAACTATTATGTGTATATTATTTTGAACTTTGTTGGTCGATAAACATAAAACAAATCGTATTTTATCTGAACAAACTAATTAAGCCATCATCCAACCAATTGAACATTCTTAAAAGGCTTTTCTTCAGGACAAACATCACATGCTTTATTTAATTTCTTTCTAGATGTACTGGAAGAAATAGTCGGAACTAACTTGACTACTCTATCTGACGGATGCCTCAGACGACGATGCCACAGCTCAAAATCCGAAATCTCTGGAATTGTTACCACACACACTGTAGGAATCCGCCGAAAATAATAGAGTCCATCCTTACGTTCACCGGCTCCAATCACACTCCCCGAGCGTAGGTCCTGTATAGCACATAAAGAATCAGTGAATTGTAAAAGACATTTAGAATCATCAATTAGTTGTGACACCGAGATTAAGTTGAAATGGAACTGTGGTACAAATAAAACATTCTCAAGTATCAACCCATCAGTCAACAAAACGCGGCCAGCCTTAGTAGCAATGGCATGCGCGCCGTTAGGTAACCCAACAGAACATTGTGGAATATGATGAGTGTCTGTCAAACATGATTCAGTGCCAGTAACATGGTGAGAAGCACCAGTATCAATAATCCAGGAAAAGGAAGAGAGCTCACCCATCATCTGATCATGCTGGTGATTATTTATCATATTTAATAAAATCTGAACCTGATCCGGTTTTAAATCATGCATAGAGAGGCCAGGAGACTCATGAGATGGATCCACTGAATCGCTCCCCCCACCTGCCACATCGTTGGAAGTCACGACCATGGCAGCCGCGGCTTTGGGTCGACCACGAGGAGCATTTGTAGGAGCCGCAAGAGGTGGTTGTGCGTTGGGCCGTGCACGGCCTTGGACTCCGCGGTTCCGATCTTCCCACCAATCCGGATATCCATGAATTTTGAAACAAGAATCGTTATCATGACCCGGTCGCTTACAAGCAGAACAATACAATTTGGATTTATCGAGACGGGTAAAACGAGCATTGGGTTGTGCAGTTTGGAGAGCAAACGCATGGATTTCCTCCTTGTTCGCTCTATCTCGAGCAATACCCCGAGACTTTTCTTCCTGTAGGCATGCTTGTTACACACGATCGAGATCAGGTAAAGGAGAAGTGGACAACAAATTAGAGCGTACCGTTGCATATAACTCATCGTTAATGCCAATGAGAAATTGATGGAGTTTCTCCTCCTCCCGATCCGCAGCGAATCGACCAGCAACATCACAGGCACAATTACCACATTCACACGCATGGAGGGGCTTGAGACGATCCAATTCATCATACAATCCCATCAAACGAGTATAATAATCATCAATAGACATATTCGAAATTTGCCTACAGTTGGTAATATCGGCCCTCAATTGTTGAAGACGAGGACCGTTGGCCACGCAAAAACGCTTCTCAAGATAATCCCAAAGGCGTTTTGCTTCATCATGAAAAGGAATGGAGGCGGCCAATTTCGGATCAAGAGTCCGCGTGATCCATGAGACAAGCATAGAATTGACAGTGTCCCAATCGAGTTGTTTCTTCTTCTCCGTCGGTTTGGTGATTGTCCCATCAACAAACACAAACTTTCGACGAGCTTTCAAAGATAGCTTAATTGCACGAGCCCAGACAATATAATTTTCAGTAGAGAGGATCACGTGGGTGATCATATTTCCAGGTTGATCTCCAGACCCAAGATAATAGGGAGAGTTGGGATCGATTTTGCCATCGTCTGCCATGATGATGAGAAGAATCAGAGAAAGAGGCTGATTATGATGGCTGAAGAAATCGAAAAGAAGGAAAAAATTGGTAAGAGCTTGCTAGGCTGCTAGGGCTCTGATACCATGATAGAATTGGTATTCCTTGCTCTTCTCAATCATGAATGGGGTTAATATACAAGGTACAAGCGTAAATTAAGGCTAGAGATATGTACAATAATCAAGCTAATTATAAACATAAACTATGCCTAGAATATTGCTAGAATAATAATCAAGCTAATTATAAACATAAACTAAGCCTAGAATATTGCTAGAATAATGTACAAGCATGATCTAGAAATAGAAGATTATTGGGATATTTTAATCTTAATAAAAACAAACCTCATAAACTGCTAATCCAGATAATGGAAAAATTGCTTTATCAGGAGCTTGGATTGCTCGCAGATCTTTTTACAGTAAATTTTGGTGCAATAAACTTGAAATTAAATAAGAGATTGGGGGAAAAAGTCAAAGCAAAATCTTCATTACCTCAAATACAATACAAAGGAGGTTTTCCAAACCCAGAAACTGATTTAAACACGATTGAATCTAACTAGTTCACACCTCATCAAACCAAGGACCTGATTGCTGGTAAAAGGAAAAGACGAATGTCGTGAAATTTGCGTGAGAGAACATAGAAAATAACCTTTATTCTTCCCAGGCCGTTGTGTACGAAGTCTTTGCTAATGATTTCTCCTTGAGTTTTGTCAGTTTTCTCCTAGAATGATTTGTATGCTAAAGTATTTCCGTTGAAGGAAAATAAAAGCAGACGAGGCAATTAAAGAATTCAAGTGGGAAAACTGCTACATGACGAGGCCAACGAACTATCTTTCGGGTGTGCACTGAATAAAGTCTCGGACTTAGACTTATTACAGTAACATGTAAACTATGTTATTAGGATACAAATATTTGCCGCTTTGGTTCCTCAAAATCACTTGAGAAGCATGGAGGAACAAAAAGAATTCGTGAATTGCCGAATAAGTAGTGATATATACGTTCGTAGATCCACGTGAGCACGACTAGATGTAAAGAATTACACTGCAAATTATTTTGCTTATGTCCTTTAATACGATAGAAAATAGTTAAATCAAGTTACTATAAGAGTATGATCCAAACATATTTTACAAATCGCGAAAGAGCGGTATAACTAGATAAAGGAGTATATGACATCAATAGTACCTTTGTAAACGATGCTAACAAGTTCAGAACTTTCTTAGTCTCCGATTTGGTCCACTTCCATACAGCAAAAACATGTTATATATAAAATTATTATACAGATAGATGGAGAATATACACAATTTTTTGTAAGTGTAGCGCCTTTTAACATATACTACTCCACAAAGTACAGTTTTATATATCCAAGAACATACATAAATACGCCGAGCATTATATTCTTCGGATCATATCTAACCAATTATTTTTTACAGCACAAACACTGATTATTCATTGAAGAGTTCACTCCCCTGGCAGTTCAAGTCTATGGCTTCTATGCCGGAATCAAAACTATTCAAAGATTTGCAATTCAAATCGATCAACAGATCATGCTCAGTTGTTTTGGTTCTGCTCCTTTTCTTGCTGCTGCATTCGTTTGACGATCCACTCTTATCCTTTGGATGCATTTCCATTAGCAAAAGCTCGACAGAATTTCTCTTCCCTTTATCAGTTTTTCCATTTTCGACCTTACAATGTGTTCCTTCCATCCTGTCTGAGCTCTCAGAAGATGTTACCGAGCTTTCGAGTGATGATCTATTATGTACTAATGGTTTTCGTGAAGCGTTTCTTGGATACAAGCCTTCGCTTTGTGTCAAGAATGAGATTGAGGAACTTTGACAACCGGAGTACTCCACCATTGAAACTAGTTCCGAAAGTTGAGCTTTCGCGTACTCCACTTCAATGGAACAAGAACTGTATCCTGTAAGCGCTTCTTGCGCCTTTTTTAGGACCGTTTGTAGGTACTTCCCTTGCGCTTCGATTCTTAGCTGCAAATGTCTTTGCACCTAAAATAGTTTTAGATATGATCAGTTTTTGCACGTGGGATGAAGCTTGGATAGGTTTATTAGTCGATATGATATATATATTGTCCTAACAACTTGCACGAATCGTCTTCCGATAAATTGTTAATTTGCAAACCTTTTTACCTCTATTTGTTCATGTAATTTCCTCTGCACCTCCATTTGCATTTGTAAAGTCTCGGATATCTGCATATTTCTGATTAAACACAACCCTTATTTAAAAATTCATTCTGTGCGTTTCCTATCAAAACATTGAAAAAACTTGAAGAATTTATTCAAAACTTATTACTCATTAGTCTGCTGACGTGCACCATCACAAATCATGCCTGTAATCAAATGATCATTTCTCCGAGTTTCACGATGATCTGAATTCAAAAAGAGATATAAATCATAATCCATTAATTTTCTAAAATAATTTCATGATACTAATTAGCATCACATATTAAGCAATGTTGCATACTTTCTTGTTTGATTTGGTGGCAATTCTGTAACAGCTGACTTCTTCCGAGCCTGTATTTCTGCAGCTCAATGCATTAACTCATTCAAGAACCGTTCTTGAAACAAATCGAGAAAGAATGCGGCATGAAAGGGCAATAACATTACCTGCAAATGGCTCTTGAGATGATACAAAGTGAGTCCATGAATTCCCATCGCCCTCATCAAAGATTTTGGTGTAGCCTCTGCATTTCAAAATATAATTATATCTCTGATATCAAAATATGTGGTATATATCAGTAACATACAGCGGCAAAGACGGTAAGTGGAAAATAGGGATATTAAACATTTCATCCTGAAAAATAGAAGAAGCTATATACTCAACTCTCTGCGCCACCAAGCTCGTCGACAGCATCGACGAACCGTTGATGTAATTCTTGAGTCCATTTCAATCTCGGCTTCGCATCACTTGATAGAACCAAGTTCATTTCTTTAGTTTGATCATTTTGAGGAGACATATCTGTTTCTTTGGAAAGAATAAGGTTTTGTGGAGTTTGATCATAGGTATAAGGATGTTTGTTTTTCTTGTTTTATAAGAGATTTTTAGCCTCACACCTTACAAGGAAACACGAGTGGGGCTATGCTTGGGGAAGAATATATTCTTCCCTGAGCCGTGGCCCTTCATTTCTCCCATTTTCCCATTTCATATCAAACTTTATTTTTTCTGTTTACAACTCTTTTTTTCTTTTTTTTTTTCATTTGACTTGAAAGGGTGGAGAGATTCTCTGATAGAGCAAAAAATAAAGAAAGCAACACACAACAAATTTGAGTCTCAAAAGGAGAGAAAAGAGGAAAAGTGTATGGTTTGTTTGTATCCAGATGTTTTCCCACCTATTGAGTACTGTTATATTTTCTGTGCGCGAGCGATATCGGAAATTTGGTAAAAATTTATTTTCGAAGAAATATAAACATTGTTCGTTGTCGTCGGATTTACCGGACGAATGAGTGTGAGCTAGGCAGTCCCTACCATGATGCATATTGGGTGCAACTTTTCTATAAAACATAAGAAGTTTTGATGGAAGAAATGATGATGATGCTTTTATTGATGTTTCTTTTTAAAGATTGAAAGGGATAACCAATTTAATTGTCTTTTACATTTTATAATTTTCCATTATTTATTTTCTTGAATTTTCTTTATTTACTGATTAAAGGGATTGGCCTATTGTTTTTGTTTCTTTAGGGATAAGGGAATCAAAGAATCTAGCATTGGATTTTAGGACAAGCAAGTATTTATGTTTATCTTTTAGAAAAGATAAGTGTTGATAATAATGTAGTACTATTATTGACATTATAATACACTGAGACCATCATTCTGCCAAACCTCTTCTGATATAAAAGTTTCTTGCTGGAAGTGTCCGCCCTTGTCATCCAAACAAAATGGAAACTGTAAAAGTTGATAAACTCAGGTAAAAAAATCTATAAATGAAGAGAAAGTTGCATTTTTATTTTCAATTTTTTACGATTTTGATATTTTACAACGTAAAATTTCAATTTTATTCAACTATCTTTCTTTCTTTTCTTTTCTTTTTTTGCAATTTCAGTCATTTTTTTACATGCACCGACATGATGATGACATGGTTCGATATGGTGCTGACGTGTGAAATACCATATCAGCATTCTGATGAAAATGGACTTAATTGCAAACTAAAATTTTATAAGAAAAAAAATATAACAAAATTTGCAATATTCTCTAAATTTTATAAGCAACCTTTTTTAAAATAAGTATGTTTTAATACAAAATATGTCGCGTATTCAACTCGCTAAATTTTCAACCTCGTCTCTGATGTAACCTTTAATAGAGAACTTTATATCAATCGTGTCCACCTCTGTGTCCACAATGATATGACATTCATCTATTAGATATATAATTTTGATATGCTTTATCACATCTAACAAACGAGTGTCATCTCATTAATGGGTACAAAATGAATACGATTAGTGTACAATATAACAAATATATATATATATATATATATATATATATATATATATATATATATATATATATATAGACACACACATATATGGTAAATTGTCACCTCAACTTTTACGTTTTACCACTCAAATGATGAATTTATGTGAATAAAAACTAGTGCATACATCATGAAAGTCATGCAAAAAATACCCATCTTTTTCGCTTTGCTTAAAGTCCAAGAATTGCATGGATTCTTGAATATATATTTTTATTTTATACATTCAAATTGATAAAATGAGATTCGAGGCATTGACCAAGTATTCTGATCGAATAAAATATTAACTCACCTTGTTTTCTTTTTTATATGAATTATGAACGAGATTCAGTTTAATTTAGCTTAATTTCTTTAAGTACTCACTCAAATAAAATGCATATACATTATACATTTTAAATATTATTTGATTAGTTCTCGATTATATATAATCTCCAAAAACAGAAAAAAAAAATGACCAAAAGAGGCATGATTGCATAGCTCCCCTTTTCTCCCACAAACACAAAGGAATCCATGGAAAAAGTGAACAAATTGTAGTAACAAATGGCAAAATGGGAAAGCAAAAAGATTTTGCAATTACTTTTAAACCCTCCATGAATTTATACGTAATAAGAGTACACCCTAGCTTCTCCCAACTTGATATTTGTTTTGTTGATAAATAAAACATCGACATAATTTCATCAAAAATTTAGTTAAAGACATGATTTAGGTGTTGTTTGATTGTCATTAAATGATTTCCACTTAATTCACGTTGTCTTGTTAGAGGTGTACTTGTAGACCGAATTTAGAGACTACGTTAATAAATTTGGTACCTAACTTAGATATTGGTGCTCTTAAATCGGTCTCTAACAATTAATGGCCTAATTTTTCAATACTAGAAAAATCGGTCGCTAATCATTCTCTAGTATAAGACATTTTTGGTGGTTTATATGAGCTAAAAAATGTTAATATTTATAGACAACTAAATCTATGCTCCACCACTATATTTCAATAGGAGGTGTATGAATGAATAAATCGGATAATAGAACGATTATTTTACATAAGTTAACCCATATAAGCAATGTAAAAATTTGTGTGAGACGGTCTTACGGGTCATATTTTATGAGACATATCTCTTATTTAGGTCATCCATGAAAAGTAATACTTTTTATGCTAAGAGTTTTACTTTTTATTGTGAGTATCAGTAGGGTTGACTCGTCTCACAGATAAAGATTCGTGAGACCGTCTCACAAGAGACCTAATCAGTAAGTAAACCCAACAAAATTAAAGTAGAATGGGAAAAAAAAAACAAAAACAAAAACAAAAAGAGTCACAATGGCAAACAAACGAATCAAGAAAGGAGAAAATAAAAAATAAAAATGAGAAAACAAAAGAAGGTCACAATGGCAAACAAACAAATCCTAAAAGCCATTAAGATCATATAATTTTTGCCCAGATTTCTCGGGTTTCGGGCAAAGAAGTTCGATCGTTTGGAATCAAAATCCAATGATTGATCTCCAAAACATTGCCATCTCAGTGCCATACATTTACTTTCCCTACCACAAATTTGATAACAAATCTCCATAGCCAAGAATTTAAATTTCCTACAGTAGCTAAACTAACTAGAAATGATGAATCATCTTGTTCTATACCTCTATCTTCTCGACTAGCCAATGCAAAAAAAAAAAAAAAAAACACAATCAAGCGACGATTGTTTTTTTATACATACATAAAATTTAATACGTATATTCGATTTTCTTGATCGGGCAAGACAATGTTTGCTTCTAGTTCAAAAAAGGAATATAATTATTAGTGAAATGCATGATATATGTGGCCCAAAAGTTTGAAAAATATGAAGAAAAAGAGGAGTAAATGAAGTTGCTTTCCCTTTAACCAGCTGGTGTACTTGAAGCTCCTTTCTTGCTTTAATATATTCCATAACAAATAAAGGAGATTCTAGGATGATGCAGAACAGAACAGAACCACCAATCCCTCAGAATTTTAAGGTAGAAAATTATTTAGTTTTCAATTCAAAGGTCACTTTCCATATTACTAAATTCGAAAATTCATTTTTTTGCAAATAAAATAAAATTATTTAATTGAAATAAATTAATGAAAATGTATAAATTTTATCAAATTTTCGAGGTAGCTAGGGGACCCCATAATATGGGTTGGAGTGAGATCTCACAAATCCAAAAGCAATAAAAGGGGAGGAGAAGAATATGGCCTCAGGAATCAAGAAAATTTGAACAAAAGGAACTTGTCAACATCCCACCGAAGAATAATTGTTACTATTTATTTTATAAGAATTTTTTTTTAAAAAAATAATGCATGATTTTACTCAATTGCCATATTTATGCAAGCATTGCGTCACCTGTGGTCTCTTCTCCTAGCAGGCACTTATTGGCATTTTCCAATACCATCTCCAACAATAAAATATATTTCGATATAAATTTTACACTGAAATAGTGAGATTTTTACACCAAATAAAACATCCATCTTCGACCCATTTATTTCAAATCTTACACAAAAAAATAATCTCGAAATATTCCTTAATTATTAATAATTAACATAAATAAATAAATATTTGAAAATCAATAATTAAACACTTACTTATAAATGAATAAATGATTATAATTAATTTTTATGTTAAATATATAATTATTAAATTAATAAAACAAAAATTAAATTATTATTTATACATTATTAATAATTATTAAAAACAAATAATTTTATTAAAAAATGAAAAATATTGCACCAAATTTGGCGTAGATATTTTCCCTGGTGCAAGAGAGGGTGAGATAGCGCCCCCATTGGAGCAATCAACTTTGCACCAAAATGACTTTTTATGTGTTTTGTTGCAAGGTTGGAGATGTCCTAAGTATGAATATGAATGAATTTCTTCGGATGGTGATGAAATTGAATGTCAATACACTTCATCCACCCGTTCCGATTATATATCTTTATTACTAAGTGTTAAAAAAAATAACTATTGTTTGAATGAATTAAATAATGATAAAATAAATAGGAAGTTTGTTTGTAAAATTTGCATTTCTAACGATTTTTTATTAGTTTGTGTGAAAAAACAAATAAATCTATTTATTTAGAGTTGAGTTTCTTGAAAATGATTGTTAACCTATTTATGATCCTTGTTTTCAAACAGTGTATGGTATTTAACTGCATTAATTTTTGGTTAATGCGTGATTTTACTCAATTGTCATATTGATAAATTGTTACATTAACTATTGTAAATGGTTTATTTGGTACATGAATTATTTACAAATTGAGAAATTGAAACATGATAAAGCTAAAAAAATCAATTTTATCATTAATGTAAATTGCTTTTAAGTTTAATTATCATTAATAAATTCAATCAGGTACACACTTTTATTTTCAATATTATTTAATTTATTATTTTTAAAATATATATATATTTAAAAATTATATTATGATAAATAATTATCAACTAAATTATAAAACTAATTTTTTTTTCATATTGATAAAAATATAATAATTAAATATATCTCAGAACTGGAGATATTGTATCCGGATGACCAAAACAAAAATAGTCATCAATTTTTTTTTGGTGTAAGATTTGGTATTTATAAATTGGAATTCGAGAAAGTGTTCGAAAGTTAAAGATCGTCAATAAGTTAGACTTTTCATGCATTGTCGTATCGGTGATTCGCCCATCACGCGCCATCGAATAGCCACGGAACTTATCAGAAATATCTAAATCAAATGTGGAAACTTTCGATCATTAGAGTTACATAAATCAGGAATGAATGAAATTTTTTATGGGTTAACGTATTGTGCATCGACTGCCAAGCGCCGTCATTTTTTTCCAAAATATTTATATTTTCTAAACTCTAACTTTCATGTCCCAAATTCCAACATATACATATATTAGATTTTGAAAAACTAAAATATGATTATTTTTTGTTTGGTCATCCGAAAATACTATATCCAGACTCAGGACCATTTCTAACGATCTTTTTTGTGAATTCAGACCCTGATTAAGTCCGATGTCTGAATTCGAGCTAGTCTCTTCTAACAGAATTGAACCCTATATGAATATCAAATGCTAATGACTAAAAATAAAATTTGTCGATATAAATGATCAAAATTATAAATATAATATATATATATATATATATATATATATATATATATATATATATGACTAAATTATTAACAAACGTGTTAATAATTTTAAGGTTAATTAAGAGCAACAGAATACGAAACTTAATTACGAGCAAAGGAAATCTCACACCTATCCCTTTTTTTATATATATAAATACGGTGTCAAAAATAAATAATTCAGGCCAGAACCGGGCCCATTGTTTCATTTCCAGCTCCGCCGGTTTAATATCTTCCATTGTCCGGTTCGTGTAAGTTGAAATCATGCTAAGCATCTGGCTCTTGTGATCTACAGGCCATATTGATTTCATCCTATATATAGGGACACTATCCGCATAATAGAATGAAGGACCCAAATTTAGCCACACATACACGGGGTCTATTAATTTTTTTAAAATCACATATGTGTGTGAATCTTGTCCATTCAAACCATGTGGGGGCAATGCCACCCATTCAAATCAATTTTCATACCACCTACAAAATTCTTAGCCCGATTTTTGTTCCATTCGGTACATCTAAACATTTGTAATTTTAAATATTATATAACTAAATCCATTCTATAATTTTTCATTAAAAAAAAAACTCAAAAACACTTGTTCCTCTAGTTTTTCAGATTTTAGATTTAATCCATTATTTTGTTATATTAATTTACAAATTTAATCTTTTTTTCAACGTAACACAGACATTACGTCAATATACTTTCATGAAAAAAAAAAAAAAACTAAAATTTCAAAAACAAAAAGATAGATAGACGACTAAAACTCAATTTAGTACTATTATAATGAAAAAAATCGCGAGTAGTAAATACAGATAATTGGAAGAAAAAAAAAACGCGATTTTTTCTTAAGCGGAAGAAGTTAAAAAGGCTTCTTCTTAATCAAGTGGTGGATGCGGCGTGTGACGATCATTTGCTCCAGATCCCGGATAGTCTCTGTTCATCTCAAGATCCATCCTACCAACAATCAATACATTATTTCCTACACTTTCCCCAACATTAATTTCTGCTTTATCCACCTGTTTCCATCAATCAAAACAAAAGCTTAACAGTAAAATATTTTTAGAAAAAGAACTCATCATGTACGTGCACTCGCACCACACAATTATTTATTAAGGAGGAGCAGATTAGTTCTTCCTTAAATCTTGCCCATTTTCTGTCCTAAATCTCCTGATATCCAATGTGAAACAAACATTTAGGTTTCACTTTATCGATCGATCGATTTCAAATGTATTTTTTTTGTTTTAAAGAATTAAGATCATGAACTTCCAATCAATCATTTTGTATATTTAATTTATATAATGTTTTATGTTAATGTAGATGAATTTCAAATTCATTCAATAATAAAATCATTTGAATTCATTATACTTTCTATAAATAATTAAAGTACGAATTTAAGATTTCATTTATTGTTTCATTATTAACAATAAAATTATAATCGAAATACTTGAATTTCAAATCATCTCCCCGAGTGAATCATTAAGAAAAAAAACCTAGTAGTCATCTACTTCTGGTTGGGATGACATAAACATCTTCCACGGAGGAGATATGTTTGGATTCTAACCCCGCCCCCGACCGATCGTACTAAAAAAAAAAAAAAACTCCTTAGTGAAGACATGCTCTAAGCAAGAAATTCTATGTTTGGTTAGCTATTTTCAAGTGGTGATGTACCTTTAATGCATCATTTGGTGAGGGGGGAACTTCAATCTCATGCAATATTAGCATAGCACCTGCAATTATTTACCAAAACAAAAAGAAAGATATGGTTAAAATTTACAAATTACAAAAACTCTTGATTAATTAAAGTAATTAACTAAATACTACTTGAATTTGGAAGATTACTGAAAGAAGCAAGGAAGGAGAAAGAAAGTAGTAAGGTCACAAATATTGCACGAAGGGCCATTTTAATTTCTACAACATTTATTGAAGTTAAATTGTAATCTGACATTTCATCTAAATCCCAACTGCTGTATTTATACAAGAATGTTTCGGATAGAATAATAATATATACACCATATGTGTTGGTTGTTGTTCAAGCACACACACATTATTATTCTTAATTTGAAGGAAAAAAAGTTGTAAAAGAATCATGTTTTGGAGACATACCTAACATGCTGTTTTTAATCCTTTTTTTTTTATTTGTTAAGATAATTATATTGGTAGTGAAGTTCCAGATCAGGTGTTTATTGTACTTGTTTAATTGTAATATTCCCACAAAAATCACCTTTTTCTTTGTGAATTTTTTTATGCTTTAACCAATTATGTGTTCGAGAAGACATGGTTTAATTGTATTAAAATATTTGAATGTTTGAGAATCAAATAGTTGATAGTTGCTCATATTGATGTGAGGTCGGATATTGATGTCGTTTTCGATCGATATATAAAACATCGACACTCCATTGAAAAAGAACTAAAATTGTATTGAAAAGTGTAAACTAGTGGATTCAGACTTCAAATTGACCGAAAATATGAATAAAGGTGTGTGTAGTTACGTTTATATGAAATCGAGGTTGTTCTGATTCATGTTGGATCAGCGTCCGACTCATTATACGCCAACGATATACGGTATACTTTTCAATATGGTACGGTATGGTATATCATACTAGGTATTTAGGATAGTTGGAAAGAAGCACGAGTGACGCGAATAAATTTAGTAGTACTTACCACATATCATATTAGGGCAGGGAAGATGCAGTGAAAGCTTTTGATGCATCTATGAAGAAGCATTGTACAGCTAGTTTCATTTGGTTGCAGTTACAAGAATTTTTCGAATTCAACTTCCGGTTCAAGTTCAAATCTAGACAATCACATAACTGGATTCCGTCAATTTTAACTCAAAACATAACTGTAGGTCCAAATCCGGAAACATCGCGAAAAATGGAAGACAAAATCGAGGCAATTGAAAAATGAGGGACGAAATTGGGAACATGGCATAAAATAAGGGAACCAGTTGTGAATTATACTACATACATATAATTAAAATATCAAATATAATTTTATATTTGATATTTTAATTATATGTATGTATTATAATATATATATATATATATATATATATATATATATATATATATTAAATATATTAAAAATAACTCAAATAAGTTCTAATACTAGTAAAATAATATTTTTAGCAAAGTTCAAAATTCAAAAATCACACACATATAACCAAAAATAAAATTTTAAATTTAAAAAAAATAAAAAAATTGAACTGATCCAACCAATTTTTAACATGTAAACCGATTCAAGAGCGGTCAGACCCATTCTCGACCGTTTTTGATTGGTAAATGGTTATTGTGTGGTTAGGGGTGAGCATTCGGTTAATTCGGTTACCGACCGAACCGAATTAGCCATAACCGAACCGAACCGAAATATTTATCCATAACCGAACCGACCGAATTAATTTTCATAACCGATGAAAATCGAACCGAATTAAAATCGGTTAATTCGGTCGGTAACCGAATTAACCGATTAGTTTTAAAAAAAATTGTGATTTAACTTTAATTATATATTTAACTTTTTTTTTAACATTATAGTTTACACAAATGCATAAAAACATAAAATCACACCCATCACAAATGTATAAGTTTTATTTGAACACAATTATTACATATTATATCGATTTTAAAATTATAAATTAAAAAATTTGTAAAAATTGATAAATAAAATTTTTTACTAAATAATAATATTTATTATATCGGTTAATTCGGTTAACCGATTTAAAAATTTTGAAAACTGTAACCGAACCGAATTAACCGATATAACCGATTTTTTTTTAATTTGAAAACCGAATTTCCGAAATAACCGAACCGAATTTCCGAATTGGCTCGGTTCGGTCGGTTAATTCGGTTTAACCGAAATCTTGCTCACCCCTAGGTGTGGTCCAGGCCGGACCCGTAACTGGTTAGGGTCAACCGGCCCGGTCCGGTCCGGTCGAATTTTTTAAAAACATTGGATTGAATGATTTTTTCTAGTCTTTATTTATTTATTTGTTGTAACTACATGCTTTATCTTTTGAGGGATATTAGATTTAGTTATTTCATACATTCAAAACTCTTGCTTTGTTATCTATTAGGTATATGATATATTAGAATGATTTTTTTCCTATTAAAGTCATTGGTACCTAATTGTCAAACATCTTTTCGATTATATTTTATTAAAAAAATCAATATTTTCTCTCAAATTCTGGTGTATTTATGGTATTTGCATTGTAAGATGTTTGGTGTATTTTTTTTCATACCATAAGTTTTTTTCTTGTTAGGTTTGCTTTAACTTTAAAGTTTTTACAAGAAATTATTCCCTATAAAAATAATCAACTGACAGAAGATTAATCAAGTGCTCCCCCATGGATTCCAACATTCATATGATCATATGTTTCAGTGTAGAATCCAGAGCTTTAATAAAAGATTTGTTCACTATATTTTGAATATAAAACAATGCCAAGATTTTGAAAACAAAAGATATCAATTTCCACACAAAGGTTTGGTCTAGGCCTCCTTTCCGACATGTCTATAAATATTAGTATGAATGTCCTAAATGTCTGCCATTCGACCGTCACTGACATGACACTTGGAAATGCTGATGTGACATTGAAATTAATGATGCGTTCGGTATCACATCAGCACTTGGGGGAAATAAGACTATAAACAAACCAAATATGGAGTTACATGACTGAAACACAATTTTGACAAATTAAAATAAACACATTTTTTCTCCTATAAAAAAACCAAAAAATAAAAGATGACAATTTGCATAAATAAATTGACTATTTTTCCTTATGTTAACAACAAATAAATCATAGAAAATAATTAGTTAGATCCAAAAATTTATACATGCGAATAATCTTATGTTTAGATACTGATTTAAATAATGATACTGACAAATATTAGATATTTTGATATAATATGAAAATTTAATTTTACCTATCATTTGATGCTGCGGCAGCAACACCTTTCGTTGTCTTCATTTTTGTTTTCTCCACGTAATTATTGGTTTAAATTAAGCATGAAATCTGTCTTCAAAATCTAAAAAAATTAATGCACACTTGAAATTTTTCCCATTTTATATTTTTTTAAATGATAGATTTAATTTTTTTTCCTTTTGATTTTTATATTTAATGTTAAAGATTTAATTTTCTGGATATTTAACTGATTTCAGCCCAACTGAGGTTAGGGATAATCAGTCTTTTTAAAACACTCTAGCTTCAATTACACCCAGTGGGGTGAGAGTTTTTTTTTAATCAAAATATTATACTTCTATTTTTATCTTATAAAAATATAATTGTTTTGAAATATTTATCAACTTATTATAAAAAAATTGAAAAAAAAACTGAACTTCCCCTAACCGGCCTTTGCAAGAGGCAAGGGAACTGGTGTTTAACTATTCCCCTCCCGGGCGGGGGAGTTAAATTATTTAAAAAATTAAAACTCCTACTCTCTCGCCCCTGGTAAAGTCAAGAGAGTGGAATTGTTCACTGAAATGCATCTTGTGAGAATAAATTTGTAAAGCAAATTATCAAAGACAAAAATGGTTATGAAATTTCATATGCCAAGGCATGACACATTTTGAGATGTGATGTTGACAATGTGTATGTCACATGGGAGATCTCTGTTCACATTTTTCCAACATGTACAATCATGTTACAATCGTTGAGTTGAAGCATTTTCTAACATGCAACCCATCATTAAAAGTTTTAAACTAAGTTTTCTGGGCCTTCCGACCATGTGTAGATGGGTTCCGATATTACCGTAAAATTATTTGCATTGTCATGCTAACAATCAGGTACTACCCTTGGCATTTGCGCTTGTGGATGAGAAGAATTATGATTCGTGGAAATGGTTTTTGGATATTTTGTGTGTATTTTTTATTCACGGGCTACCGATTGTTTGTCTTATCTCTGACAGATATTGAACCATCATTAGTGTTATCGATGAAATACCTCATTCTAATCCTCCACGTAGTGCACATTGTTTTTATCTTAGACATGTTTGCTCTAATTTTAACTCGAAATTCAAAAACGTTCATCTGAAAGAACTTTGTTGGCAAGCAGGATCATAACATCATATTAGAAATTTTGACGAAATAATGAACGAAATTAAGAACAAGCAATCAAGGACATATACATATATGTCTGAAATTGATAGATAGAAGTGTGGTCTTGCCCATGATTGTGGTTGGCTATTTGGTATCATGAAAGAAAATATGTCTGAGTGTCTTAACGATGTTCTCAAGGGTGCTCGTCGGCTTCCGATTACAACAATAGTTAAGATGACTTTCCGACGATGCACATAATATTTTATTGACCGTGTCACAAGATGTAAACATATGATCCAGAACAACCAACATTGGCTTGACAATGTGTTTCGTAAATATGGTAAATGGTATGTCAGATCCAACGAACAGAGTGGCTGGATCGAGATCAGAGCAAAGCAGGCAATCGCGAAAACAAGGGGACGTCCAGGGTGATGTAAACATTTCCAAGTTTCCACATTAACAAAGCATGAATGCTCTTGTGGAAATGGACAATCTTCAGAATTCTTTGTTTGATGCAATTTGTATGGCAAAGAACTTTTGGCTAGATCCTTCTATGTTAGTGAAGTCATGGTTCCATATGAGCGAATACATAAACACATATGAAGGAAGATTACATGCTATTCATGATGAACACTATCGAGATACACCATCATTCGAGCTACACCACAATCCAGTCCAATGTCAAAGACAAAGAGTAGGAAGAAAGAGAATGAGATGGACTAACCCACCATTCAAGAGAGGCAACGCCTTCAACGAGAAAATGCATCAATACATTAGCATTTTATGTTTCTCTTCATGTCAATTGTATGGTAATGTGCATTATTTAATATAGTTTTTTAATATCTTTTTGTTGAGTTATTGATTCCAAAATATTTTTTAGATCATTTTGGATCAGGGAACGAAGGCAAGGAAAGAAGACTGAAAAAGACAAGAAATAGATTGGTATATTAGTAAGAAATATTTCTATTATTGATATCATTATTTTTTTACAAAGTAAAATTTATCATTATTTTGTATATTTTGCAGGACTTTGCCACAATTCAGCATCACTCAGTCATAATGTTAATTTTATTTTCTAGATGCACGATATAATTCAACTTGAAACTATATTTTAAACTATTGTATTTTGTGTTCCTTGTTTTTCTTTGTATTTTTTGTTTAGTGTTCGTATCATGATGAGCAACTTTTTTTCTTTCTATTATTTCTTTTGTATTATATCTATTAATGGAACGTTTTGATATTTGATTATATTATTGTATAGTTTTGTAAACATACAAGTAAAACAATCACTTTAATATTGACAACATAAAACTAAAATAAAAAAATTGTAAAACAAAATTTAATATTTAAAGCATGCAACTGATACAAATAAAATGCAGAACAATCAAATGAAACTATATAAAACTAGCACACAAAAGAAATAAAATTTAGACAACTAAATTTTAATTACAAACATCGTCCAGTTCCACATTTAGGCGGGAATTTTACTCGTTTTCCTTTATGCCTCATTATACAACAATCACTCGGAACTTTATCATTCACAATTTCTTCGTTCATATTTTTTCTCCCGTATATTCATCGTTCATATTTTCTTATTCCTCTTATGCATCTTCTTCATTCACATTTTTTTCGTCTAAATTTTCATCATTCACATTGCCTTTAAGTTGGTTGTTTGAGGTTCTTATACTCCATATCTCCAAATATCTTAGGAATTTAATAGTTGATATGTTATAATTTGAGTTCTTCCTATCCACGTTCCATTAATATCCACCTATATATAAGCATATCTCTAAAAGAAGGAATATACGGCTCATTCGGAGTTTGGAAACCATGATCCTCGTCCATGAAAACTAGTTGTGATGACACATGGTAATATGTAGTGTGAGAAGTTTCAGCCTCGTTAGCAAACTCCCAGTGTGGCTGAGGTGACTCTTCAAAATGCAAGTGAGGTGGTTCTTAATTACGATGAGGATGAGGCATGTGTTGAAATCGACGCGGCTCGGATGTTCTATCAAGCACTACACAGAGCCTCTCGCCAATTTGTATAGTTTATGTAATAGCAGACTCCAATGCCTTATGTTATCCAAAATATATGGAATGGTACAGAGAAGAAAGCAATGTGCAAAACAAACGACGCAGTGCGATAAAAAAAACAGTAGGACAGTGCGAAAAGTAAAGCAAATCGAGGTCTGTATGAAATACAGTGTCTTTAAAACAGATTCGTCCCCTCCGGTGCGTGCTGCGAGGATGAACGTGGACGTCTGTTTCCCAGGATACAACGGAAAACCAGTAGTACCGTAGCACAAGGCACCACAACGGCGAACTGAAAAAGTACCTGAACTTTATCACGAGAGTTAAACAACAGCAGGGGAACAGCAACCGGTGAAGCAGCAGCAGCCGAGACAGTTGGAAGCAAAGCTACGAAAATCAGAAATCAGGGGAGTGTGTTGGATGATCTGAATGACTTGAGGCTGCACCTATATATGAGCACTCATATGGACAGTTACGGCTGGCCATTCGAAAGGCCAAAGGTCAGCAGCTGGAACACCAAAAGTCAGCAGCTGGAGCACCAAAGGTTTTCAGTTACAACACCAAGGGTCAGCTGAATCAGTTACAACACCAAGGGTCAGCTGAAATACCAAAGGTCTTGGTCCATAATTCCAATTTTCGAAAAATAAAAATAGCAAAAGCCAGGTGAACCTCGGTGGGAAATTTTGCCTTGATCGGTCCGACATTCGACGCGCCCAGGTCGCGCACGTACGCTTGCACACAAGTCAAGCCTTTTTCCACTGCAAATCGGGCCCATGATTTGCACCCCCTGCGCCTGTGCGCGCGAGAGAGAGCCTCTTGACCAATCATTGTTACACCTCCACAAAGTGCAACTCAATATAAGTTCACCAATGCTATGTTCATTTTCCAATGTGGGACATTTCTCACTTGCCATCTATTAGACCTTGCTTGCTTATCTAATTTCCCATTCAAAGATCAAGCCCAAAGCCCAATAACCTCTAAGTCCAACAATCCCCCACATGAATGGAAATTGAAAGATAATCGATGATTTTTCGTGATAAAGTTCAACAGTTGAATCTTGCATAAGATAGGTAGGTATTACCCTTTGAACCTTCCCTTGTGAAAGCATAACAATTCACTGGTTGACAGTAGACATGATGTCTTTGAACTGTACAGCCGTTTGTGTGAGTTAATATATACTTCACACAAGACTCTTCCTAATTCTATTCAGTTCTCATGATTGTGTTCGTTTTGGCCATGAACACACGCCTGGTTCTGCAAGAGGGTCTAGAATTGAGCCTTGCAATTCCTTTGAAGCGGCCCCACTTCTCTCTCACATAGGTGATTCTGTAGTGCCCAAATATAGTACACGTATAACCCATGCATTCATTTAATTATTAAATCATTTAAATTAATTTTAAATGAGTTTTGGCGATGCATGATTTATTTAAATGCACTATTTTAAATTATTTATGTTTATGGGATGCACGTTAAAATATTTTATCGAGTTTCATGTTTCAGACGATCATTCGAGGCGGGATTGAGGAAAAGACCCGGTGACGATTTTTGGCAATTGATAATGTGGTATTTTATTTTAAGTTGAGTTTGGGGGTGATTTTAAATAGTTTATTGAGTTTTAGCATTTTTAAGTCTGATTTAATTATTAGGTGATTTTATGAGTTTTAAACTTTTAAAAGTTTAGCAAGTGTGCACTTTAATTTTATTAGGAGATTTTATTTAAAGATGAGTAGAGTTAGTATTTTAACTAATTTATTATTGGAGTTAACCTTTTTAATTAGTATTGGATTAGCATGTCAATTATGTTATTTAGGAATTTTAGAGTTTTAAAACTCTTAAAGTGTAGTGGGTGTGCAATTATTTTAAATGTTGGGATTTTATTTAAGTGGGAAAAGAGTTAGTATTTTACTTAGTAGTTAATTATTTTATTAAACTAAGATTTACTCTCCCTAATTATTAAAACACACGCCACACACACACTACACACTTTTACACACACCTGTAATGCCTAAACACACACACACAAGTTCATTCTAGACTTTTATTATTTTCAAAGAGCAAAACCTAGGGTTCTTCTCCCCTTAGCAGCCGCCCCCTCCTCTAGCGATTTCCAGCAGGTTTTGTCGAGTTTTATTCAAAGATTTTAGCGCCACAATCGCCCCGGATCAACCTCGCTTCTATCTCCGCTTCGGTGACGCCGCTTCGGTAACGTTTATTATCAAAAAGGCACGTATAATCTGTTCTTGCTGTGTCGATCAAGTCATATATTGTATTGCATTGTTTTTATGCGTAAAAGTTATGTATGATGTTAGTAGTTGAGCGAATCATGAATCGGATCAATTTCGAAGGAAAATTTTTAGATCAAAAACTCGTTTTTACTGTTCATGTCAAAACCGCGATTTTTCTGTTCAGATTTTGGGAAAACTTTCAACGGCAAAAACGTAGAACTTTTCGATACCTTCGATTTGATATAATTCGAAATTTTTGGACGAAAAATGAGTGAGTTATGATATTTTCCGTGCGACTGCGCAAACTGAAATTTTCAGAAAATTATGTTATTGATACGTTCTTGAAGTTTTAAGTTGCAGGCTTCGTTGGAAATCGACGGGCGATTGTTGCTGCGTACGGGTATGTTAGTAATGATGTTAAGAGTGTTTTTTTTTGAGGTTACGTTTCATGTCGATAGGCACTCGAGCTAACTAGAAGTCGTAGGAAACAGTTTGATGTCAATTGCCACATTTTGGGTCGTGTGTGTCGTAGAGCGAACACTGTTGTTTTGAAACGTTTGTACAATTTGGGTTTTATGTTGTGGTATGCTAGGATGAGTCTCGAGGTGTCGGTGCATGGTCCGTATAACCGAGTCTAGAAGGATGAATATTAGGTGTTCAGAATTTTCGTAAGTTCGCGATTACAGTGGGTGCACGGACCTGTACACGGACCCTGACACGGGGTCCGTGCCTTTGTTGTCTTCTCGGAGTCTTTTTCCAGTATCTACACGGACCCCTACACGGATGAGGGCACGGGGTCCGTGCCTTTGCTTCCTTTCAATGTCTTCTTCCAGAGTCTACACGGACCCCCATCCGGACCCGAGCACGGGGTCCGTGCCCCTTCCGTTTCCCGACACACTCTAGGCAGTATGTACACGGACCCTCTCCCGGACCCAAACACGGGGTCCGTGTACCCTTGTTTTGGGAAATATTTGTAAGTTCATTTTAAGTTTGATGTTATGGGTTAGTGCAAGGATTATTAAGGGCGTGTCGTGGCAAATCGTAGAAGGTCCTAAGGTATGATTGAGCTTGAGAGTAAGCATGTGTTTTCTATGTCTAAGCAATGCAAGTTAAGTATGAAATTCACTTTAGTAAGTTGCAGCAACGGCCCCAGTCAAAGTCCAACGAATCCCTCAACGCCAAGTAAGTATGTTGACGTGCAAGGAAATATGTTTAAGTTTTCGAGGTATGCTAAATGTCTTGTGACCAAATTATGTTAGGATTGGAAAGCGTTAAACTATGAACAGGGACCAATCCGCCCGTTAAATTATGAACGGGTTAGATCGTGGTTGTGAAGCGTTAAATTATGAACGTGGATCAACTGGCCTGTTAAATTATGAACAGGGATCTTATGTATGCGGCAGTGGATACGTCCCTGTCAGCCCAGTACTGTGGTATAGTCTGATCAGGCTCTTTTACGTTATGGGTCACTTGCTTTGAAACATCCTCTACGCAAAATGATGAAGTTATGTATGTTTACGTATGCAGTATGTTTATGAAAGTTTAAGTTATGGCACGTCGAAGTATGTATGTACGTATGTTCGAGTTTTAATGCGCAAGTTCAAGTTTCAAATTATGTATGTCCTATTTTAAAATTGCATGCGACCTTATTATGTAGTACTCGTTATTCCAGTTTATACGTGTTGAGTCTTTAGACTCACTAGACTTGATCGATGCAGGTGACTATGTTGAGGAGGCAGGAGGTGATGACCAAGGGGCAGGCTTGGGCTGAGTGGCAGGCTAAACCCGAGGACCGCAAGTTTATGTTTATGCAAATTTTTAAATTACTCTGATGTTTTGATTTGAACGTGAGACAGTTTCTTTTAGCAAAATTTTATTGGTGATGGATGATTGTGGGATTTATTTTTTATGAATGTTGAGTGACGACCGTATGAATGTTTTTATTTAAGAAAATTTTTAATTTTTCCGCAAATTTTAAGTAGTGAAAGTACGGTTCGTTACAGTTGGTATCAGAGCGGTGTTCTTGTAAAGGGTTACGCCTACTGCCAGTCGCAAGAAGCTCTCGAAGTCACACCTCAAGTCTGTAAGTTTTAAAGTTTTGCATTATGTCATGTAGTAAGCACTAAGTCAGGATTTCAGCATGTATATGTTTTCAGTTCAAAGTACGTGCATCTTCCGTTATTGGTATTATAATCATGCATGTTGGGTTTACGTGTTGGGTAAATTATTGGAACAGTATGCCTCCGAGACGTATGGTTAACCAGGAAGCTAGGACTGAGGACATGGAGCACCGGGAGGAGGAAAGAGCCAATCCTCCGCCACCACCACCTCCCGACATGCAGGCACAGATGCTTGCAGGCATGACGCAGTTTTTCGCACAGTTTGCGGGGAACCAGGCTGCAGCAGCAGGCGCAGGGGCAAGGCTTCTTACACTCAGATGCCTTGTGACCCATGCCATCGCAATTATAGCATTTTCCCGAGAATTTCTTCTTAGAAACGCCTCCTTTGGGTCCCATGTTCAACCTTTTGCTGGAGGAGGAAAATGTTCTCTTTTTCGAGCTTTGGCCATGTTCGACAACATTTGCCTTAGCGGCAACATGAGAAAATAATCGTCTTTCCGAACCCTTGTTGTCTTCCTCGATGCGAAGTCGAACAATGAGCTCTTCAACATTCATCTCCTTTCGCTTGTGCTTCAAGTAGTTCTTGAAATCCTTCCAAGCTGGTGGTAGCTTCTCAACAATAGCAGCCACTTGGAATGATTCACTCAAAGTCATCCCCTCGCCGTGAATCTCGTGAAGAATTACTTGGAGTTTTTGAACTTGGCTGATAACCGGCTTTGAATCCACCATTTTAAAGTCCAGAAAGCGACCAACAAGAAACTTCTTGGCCCCGGCATCTTCGGTTTTGTACTTTCTGTCAAGGGATTCCCATAGCTCTTTCGCTGTTTTCTTCTCGCAAAACACATTGTAGAGCGAATCGGCCAATCCGTTTAGTACATAGTTTCGGCACAAGAAATCAGAATGATTCCATGCCTCAACTGCACTAACAGATTCAACATCTCCCTCACCCTCGTTGAGTTTAGGAGCATCCTCAGTGAGTAATCTAGCCAGGTTCAACATCGTCAAGTAGAACAGCATCTTCTGCTGCCACCGTTTGAATTCCACACCAGTGAACTTCTCAGGTTTTTCACCGTGGCTGGCTGGAACAGAAATCGCAGCAGCACGTGGGTTACCATGAGGGACAACTTGAGGAGGGATAACTTGACCAGTTTCCCTTTGCACACCGGTTTCAGTAGCCATATCTGAAACAAAGCTCGTAATAAGTAGTCTGTTTTAAGATTGTTATCCAAAATATATGGAATGGTACAGAGCATAAAGCAATGTGCAAAACAAACGACGCAGTGCGATAAACAAAACAGTAGGACAGTGCGAAAAGTAAAGCAAACCGAGGCCTGTATGAAATACAGTTTCTTTAAAACAGATTCGTCCCCTCCGGTGCGTGCTGCGAGGATGAACGTGGACGTCTGTTTTCCAGGATACAACGGAAAACCAGTAGTACCGTAGCACAAGGCACCACAACGGCAAACTGAAAAAGTACTGAACTTTATCATGAGAGTTAAACAACAGCAGGGGAACAGCAACCGGTGAAGCAGCAGCAGCCGAGACAGTTGGAAGCAAAGCTACGAAAATCAGAAAGCAGGGGAGTGTGTTGGATGATCTGAATGACTTGAGGCTGCACCTATATATGAGCACTCATATGGACAGTTATGGCTGGCCATTCGAAAGGCCAAAGGTCAGCAGCTGGAACACCAAAAGTCAGCAGCTGGAGCACCAAAGGTTTTTAGTTACAACACCAAGGGTCAGCTGAATCAGTTACAACACCAAGGGTCAGCTGAAATACCAAAAGTCTTGGTCCATAATTCCAATTTTCGAAAAATAAAAATAGCAAAAGCCAGGTGAACCTCGGTGGGAAATTTTGCCTTGATCGGTCCGACATTCGACGCGCCCAGTTCGCGCACGTACGCTTGCACACAAGTCAAGCCTTTTTCCACTGCAAATCGGGCCCATGATTTGCAACCCCCTCTGCGCCTGTGCGCGCGAGAAAGAGCCTCTTGACCAATCATTGTTACACCTCCAAAAAGTGCAACTCAATATAAGTTCACCAATGCTATGTTCATTTTCCAATGTGGGACATTTCCCACTTGCCATCTATTAGACCTTGCTTGTTTATCTAATTTCCCATTCAAAGATCAAGCCCAAAGCCCAATAACCTCTAAGTCCAACACCTTACAAGGCTGATATTTTAATGAAAGTCCATGAAACCAACTCCTCAAAACTTCAACATCGTCCCTCAGAAAAATAATTAAAATAATCATCATTAAATGAGTAAACGTTTAAAATATTGTAATTCAAATTTGAAAAAAAAATGTTATAAAAAACTTATCATGATAACATAACTAAAATTTGCATCATCAGACCTATATCCATATTCTGCTTGCGGATCGATGGGGGTTATCAAACAAAGAGTTATTTTATCGTAGCACATCGTGTATTCACGTGTCATGCCCATATTTTCGATTGCAGGCTAACCCTCAACAATCAAATTGACACAATCATCTCATGCGCCAATGTTTTTTTATGATGTTCAACACAATTATAATTTCACCGCCTTTTTTTTGTGTGCATTCATGAAATTCATCCTCATCAAACGCGAGCCTTGGAATTTGCTACGACTGAACAAATTGCCGCAGAACTCGGTATGGGCAATACATGATCTCAACAATGTTGAAACTACGTAGGCACACGGAACACCAATATTCCTTGCCAAATTCATTAGAATGCAACACCCACTTAAACTATAATGAATGAAAAAATCAACTAAGAACTAAACATATATAGCTTTCAATTAAATTTAATTTTTGAAAAAAATATCTAGTCTGGTTCCATTTTATCCAACAAGTCACGAATCATTCTCACTGAGTGGGTAGTAGTATAGGTCCACATAAAATAATGGTTCTACCTACATGAAAATATATTTGACAATATATTACAATGTACATAAAAAAAACTTGTTTACACAACAATTTATAAATATACATTTCGCCAAATGGAGGTAATGAAAAGATTCGGTCATTGTGCTCATCATCATCAGGAATTTCGTCAAATGGATCTGGACAAAAAAGGTAATTCTAGACGATACGTAAACCTGAAACAATAACACATAAATTAAAAATAATAATGAGTGTGTAACGTTAAAAAAATGTTCCGAAATAATAAATAATTCTTAATTAATATATATATTTGTAAAATGAAAATCGGTCCTGCTGTTTCACCATTGACAATAGTCGATGCAGTACACAGTTCATGGTATATAAATGCTAGTACAACACTTCCCTAACTGTATTTAGAAACCTGATTAATGTCTTAGAGAAGATGTCAGTACATTAAATTTACCGAACAACCATCCGAATCAGGTAACATACATCCTCCAATAATTATAAATGTCACACACCGAGTATAGCACTCCACTTCTAAATTTGAGCTATTATTGTGAATCAAATTTGATCTATAATATTGATCAAGGGCTAATATTACCAATTTGTTACCTCTGAAATTATTTATATATGGTAGAAAACTCAACCATTCAACACAATAATTTTGTCACACGTGTGGATTAAAAGGCTCACCAACACCGGTGACAGAAAATCCATTGATATTCAGATTCCTTATTAACTTGATATTCATTCGGCCCAGGAATTTACCAACCTATTTTCCAAATGCAACTAAAGAGTCCAGTGTGATAAAAATATGGCCTTTGATCTATGTTATGATTGCTGGCTATTTTTCTCTTGTTGTGGATCATATTATAATAAATAAATATTATATTATATTATTGATAAAATTATAAATTTTTTCAGTATTGTTTGCGTAAATGATAAATAAAACAATAATATTAACAATGAACTATTACAACTATAACAATAAACTATTACAACTAATATCTTCATTAATTTAACATATTAATCTATAACAAATAAATTAATAACATATAAAATAAATATAATTTAAAATAAATATTTTTACGTAAAAACAAATATACAAGTATAAAAATAAAATAATAATCAATATATTATTAATGACAATTTTAAACATAATAAATAAAATCAATTCTATTTTATTACAGCACATTATAATTTTAACCAGTTATATACCATAAAAACACCTTTGAAAAATGTATGTTCACGTATATAAAACATAATAACTAATATAATAAAAATTGAGATAATAATTTTTACTTAAAATTATGATTTGAAAATGCTAAAAATAAATAAGAAATCGTGCAATCAAAACTATAACAAAATTTAAAAATATTGTTTATCTTGAAATAGAAGTAGACACAATGCGATTATAACAAAATTTACAAATAATAGTTACCTTGAAATAGAAGTAGACATAACGAGATCTCAAGATCCTGCAAGATAATTTAAAAAAAATTCTTAGAATGAGTGTAAATGAGGAACGAAAATGGATGAGGAAGGGTAATATTATATAAGTGAGAAAATCCTCTTTTTGGCGTGAAGAAAGAGCATGCAATATAGAAAATGATAAGGGATGCATTGAATTATATAACAAGTCAAAAATTTAAAAATTCGCTCCCCCGTCTCAGTCAAGGCGGGGAAGTGTTTTATCTCCCCGCCTTTTGCGTGGAAATGATAATTGGAATATTTATTTTTTCAATTTTTTTACTATAATTTGGTAAAAACGTTACGAAATACAATATTTTTTGATAAAAAGAAAAAATATACATATAAAACTGATGTAGCATAGTTTGGACATATTTTAGTGGTGGGTGGATTTTTAAGATGAGACATAAATATTCAACCAAAAATGGGATAAAATAAATTAAACAAACAATTATATGCTAATCCTCTTGATAAATTTGATATAATATAATAGAAATCGACAAGAATAATAGGAAGTGATGTGACTGTTATTGTTACGAGTTACATCTGAGGATACCGAAGTTGCGCAGAAAAGGAAAGTTGGGAAATTTGACTTCAAAAGCAAGTTGCCCTTTTTCTCATGTTCCCCAACTCAAAGAATAATCTCCACTATTTATTTAATATATTTTACAACAAATGGCCGCTCCCCTCCAAGCATAAACATACATACATACATACATACATACATATATACTAATATACATACATACATATATATATATATATAGATGATTCATACGGCTCCAACTCCAAGAAAGTCTATAAATGTTGGCCCAATTCTATGATCATCGGTACTACTATTCGTTTCAATCGCTGGAACTTGTTCATGTGGTGGAGAAGTCAGCAAGTAATGTGATTCTTGAATTGGAGTACTCATGAGTAAAAAGGGCAGATAAAATTGGGTGTAATGACAATTGTTTCCGCTCCAAGATTTTGTGTGGTTGGAAATGTTCGTAATCTTCATCTGAGAACTAGCATTAGCACCGGAGCCTGAGAAAATCCACCAAACGAACACTCAAATTATGGCACAAGTTTTTTAGGATAATATCTTAAAGGTAGGTTGAACTCGATATCGTTACCAAACTGAGATTTTAGGTAATCATTTAAAAGCCTGAATACCCTTTTCACGCGTGGAGATTTCAAATGCAAGTAAAAGGTAAATATTGAGTTAACGTATCAGATTACAGACAAGGAAAGGAACCGTACCATAGGAAGTTTCTGGTGTCCACAATCCATAGTTCCTATGCTCTGCTCCGCCGCCGCCATGAATAGGGCGTGAAAGATCAGCGATTCTCATGGCCGGTGTACCATTGAGAAAGGGATGATCATCATAAGCTTCATCCCTTTTCTTGGAATCGAATAGTTCCATTTTCCTCCTCCTTAAAGAAGTTGATTGCTCCCTATACTTTCTTGCCATGACGACATGCCAATGATTCTTAACGGCGTTGTCTGTTCTCCCAGGAAATAACCTCGCAATCATTGCCCATTTATTACCATACAATCTATGGGCAGCCATTAGTCTGTCTTCGTCATCTTCTGTAAAAGCCCTTCTATTTATCCTTGGATCCAACTGATTAAACCACCTTAACCTGCAGCTTTTCCCTTTTGATACATCATACAAACAACACGAAGTGAACCAAATGCAGAAAGAAAAGGTAAAAAAAGAAAATCTTGAACATAAGAAAGAATATCGAACCTGATCTTCCTTCCAACTTTTCTGCAATTAAGTTCCAATTTTGAGGGCCATAAAAACCTACAAGTTCTTTAAGCTTTGTGTCTTCTGCAGGCTTCCAGTGTCCTCGAGCCCAAACCTTTGATTGCCCACCTGCAGTGGTCTCCATCAAATCTTTGCCGCTGCATAATACAGGCATTTTAGATTCTTGATCATCCTCATTCAAGCTCGCATTTAAATCAATACTATCAGTATTTTCCTCAGTCCCATCACAAGAATCGGAGCATTTTCCCTTAAATGTAGAAGGGTTTTCCATCTCTTGTTCATAAAACTCGAAATTTTGGCCCGCGGAAAGAGAGCTCAAGTTCGAGAACACCATTCCCACCATTGATGAACCTTGAGTTGAAGAGGAAGAAGAAGGGGAAAGAAGATACAGATTCAGGTGGATAGGGTGATTATATAATGCATTTACGTATTGTTGATTATAATACATCCAATATATATGTTTATTTTTGTTTTTACTTCGCTTCTGACAAATGTCGATGCTGTATTACTGCAATTTACTAAGTGACCAATGTCTACGATGATCAGATAATGAGAAGATTTTGGGAGAAGAAATCCATTTTGGAAATGGAATTTCCTGCGTGAATTTCAGGGAAAAAAAAACTCGCGAACGGAAGAAAACAAATATAGAAAATATTTGTAACAGAAAGCTTAATTTACATACAACATTGGGCGTTGAGTGTTGACAGTTTCTATCCTCTCTCGACATTCGCGGAGCAGTGTCTTTAGCTTGGCCGTGACAATATTTTTACGTAAAATGAAATCATTTTTTCGTTGGAATTAATACAATGACTTTGGTATAGTTATCACATCAGAGATGCAAAGAGCATAATTGTGATATATTTTTATTAGATTATAGTACTTTTGAAAAAAAAATATGAAAATAATATGGTTTCTTACGATTTATAAATTTTTTTAAGTCACGATGCCCTATCCTTAGCAGAGAATGTTCGATAAAAAAAAATATGTATTTAAATAATTTTCCACTCCCCCATCCATACAAGAGGCGTGAGAGTGTTTATTTGCACTATATATAAATTATATATAATTTATATATAATTTATGAGGCGAGAGAGTGTTTATATATATATATATATATATATATATATATATATATATATATATATGTATATATATATATATATGTATATATATCTATATATATATATATGTATATATATATATATATATGTATATATATCTATATATATATATGTATATATGTATATATATATATATATCTATATATATATATGTATATATGTATATATATATATGTATACACATGTATATTTATAAATAGGTAATTGAAAACAAAAATATTTCAATAGTATGTTAACATAAAAAATAAAATTAACATCTCTTGATAAATAGATGATTTCAAATTCGAGCTGATGAAAATTATTTTTTCAAATATTAATTCACGCTCTAATTATAAAAAAATTAAATTAAAACTCGATGATTAAATCAAAATAAATAAAAATATATAACATAAAAGAAGTTAGATGAGCAACCAAATTTTTCATTAATTAAGATGACTTCATAAATTTAACATTTTCAATTAATATTTAGAGAAATCTTATATAAAAATAAATAAAAGTGTTTTTTTTTTTCTTGAATGAATCTAACGTTAAATTTTTAAATATTTATATTTTACTAGTTTAACGTTAGACTTCATTCAAGGAAAAAAATCACAATTTTATTATTTCGAAACTTTAATTGAAAAATATTAAATTTAAAAAATCATCTTAATTAATGAAAAATACATTGGTTGCTCATCTAATTTTTTATATTAAATATTTTATGCTCATGTTATATAGAATTTAAATAAATTTAATAGATTAAATTTTCATTTTGATTTATTGATTGAGTTTGAATTTAATTTTTTTGAATAAATTATAGTTTGAATTCATATTTGAAAATGAATAATTTTCATCAGCTCAAATTTGAATTATCTATATAACAAGATTTTTTATTATTGTTTCTTTTATGCAATCTACTAAGGAATTCTTTTATTTTCAAATACATACTTATAAATACACATGTATTTACATATTATATATTATTCATGTGTACATACTTAAATTATTATTATTATTATTATTATTATTATTATTATTATTATTATTATTATTATAATAATATATATATATATGTCTATTACATAAATTATATATATGTACGTAATATTTATATATAAACTGTTAATTGTCCCACATTGGTTGGATAAATAACCTTGGAGTTGTATATACGGTCTTGGGCAATCCTCCTCCCTTGAGTTAGATCTTGGGGTTGAGTTAGGTCTAAGTTCCAATCTTAACATGGTATCAGAGCCTGGATTCTACCGTTATGTGTTGGGCTGCCTATAATTAGGCCACCGTTCTGCCCATAATTGGTTCAAGTTCCAATTTTTACATAAACTATATATAGCTGTGCAAGAGGTGGGGAAGTGTTTTAATTTCTTGATTTTCACAACAAGCGAGAGAGTGGAAAATTATTAAAATACATATTTTTTGTTGTCACACCTTTTCCAGGGATGGGGCAACGCGACACAATTTTTTTTAAAATTTGTATAATAATTTAATAAATAGTAAGAAATCACAATGTTTTGATAAAACATTTTCAAAAGTACTATATATATTTGATATCAGACTTGGAAGAAAAAATTAGTGTTTCGTGTGTGAAAGACCTATCACATTTTTCGATCATTAATTTTATTCATTGGATTTATTAGTTTCCTTTAATACTATTAATTGTGAATATTTCGTTTTTGAAAAAATTGTTGATTGTATTTTTCTCCAACACTTTTTAAATCTTTTTAAAATTAAATAGATATTAAATTAATTTAATAAACAACTAAATTATATTACTAGTACATTAAAATGATACATTTTAAAGCATAATACGAAATAATTTTAAAAACAACAACAAACAAACAACAAAATTACGATACAAACAATAAAATTTATTAAATGATATTTAGTAATCTGGTAAACCAGATCCCGATCCTCCAATATCGCCAAAATAAGATCCAAAGTTGTCTCGATGGCAAAGAATATAACACTGGCTATTACCTAGCAGTTGGTATCTACTCAAAGTGGTCAACTATTGTGCAAACTATCAGTAACCCACTTGGACCGAAAAAAAGATATTTTGCTATGAAACAAGAGTTGTGTAGGAGGAAAGAAGTTGAGCGAGCATTTGGTGTTCTTCAATCTCGATTTGCAATCGTGGCAAATCCAGCACGTTCTTGGCGTAAAAACAATTTGCATGATATAATGACAGGATGCATTATCATGCACAACATGATTATTGAAGATGAACGTGACCTCAGTGCACCAATTGAAGATGCAAAGGAAGCACCGCTTGCCGATGTGGAAATGGTGGTCAATGACGAAAGTACAAGATTCGAAGAATTTCTCTCTCGGTATAAGAAAATAAAAAACAGAGATGCTCACTATGAACTACGAAATGCGTTAATTGAGCACTTATGGGAAGAATATAGTAATTCTAATATTTAATATTGTGCTTGTATCGTATTTATTTCTTAAAATAAATATTTGTATATTTTCAATGTTTTTTATCTTATATATAATGTTAATATTTGTATATTTTCAATGTTTTTTATCTTATATATAATGTTATGCTTGTATTGTATTATATTCTTGAAATAAATATTTATATCGTTTTCAATGATTATATTGAAATAAAATATTTATATCATTAAATAATTATTTTATTTATATAAAATAATTAATCGATTTTCTAATAAATAATGAAATAATATAATTATATTTATTATGTATAATTGTGTAATGGAATTATAAATAGTCATTATTGAATTAAAATTAATATTATAAGAATATTCTGAGAATATTCTTTTTAGTATAGAATGTAGTGTAGATAGGTTGGAGATGAATTTAGTGTTACACTATTGTAGTGTAGAATATAGTGTAGAATGTAGTGCAGTGGGTTGGAGATGGTCTAAGACCAGGAGTGAATTTCTGAATATGTGAAAAATCAGCGTGATTTTTTAATTTAAGTCCAGCAGTGAATTTCTGAATATGTGAAAAATCTAAAAAAATATATAAAACTTGATAATGCAAAATAAATGAAAATTTTATCATCTGATTATCAATATAGGGAATTGTATTTTAGTCCTATATGTTTTTTTTTTGTTTTTTGTTTTTTTTTTTTGGACTTCTATGTTATTAAATTACAATCTTAGTCATGTATATTCCAATTTTTTAAAATTTTAGTCATCTGTCGTCGAAAATGTAGATATGATACTATGCATGTCAGGACCAAATTATCGTCGTATTGGTGTCACGTCGAAATAATAATTAAAATTGACAAAAACAAAAACAAATTCAATAGCAGATTAAGACTGAAATTTGACAATATAGAAGACAAAAATCGTAAATAGACAAACATCAACAACAACAAAAAATCAATTTTCCCTAGTGAAAATTCAAACCCTCGTGTGAATGTGGTAAATTTAATTTTTAAAAAAGAATGTCAAGTACGTTTGCTCTGTCCAAATTTGCAAAATTATTGACTTCCCTTACATGGAAATCTAGTGTTGTTTCCTTTTTCTTTTAATTAAAGTTTCTTTTAAAATGTACTCTTTCGTTAGATTGAAACGATGATTCCTTCAATGTTTACTTTGTGTCTTGTCAATTTGGTTTAATTTTGGATTAAAGTTAAATGTTGTTCATAAATTTTAAACGTTCACTGTCAAAAAAGTTTTTTTTCCCATTTAACTCAGGTTCAAATAAATAGCCAGCTTCTATAGTCTAATATTTTATAATAGATAAATTGGGGAAAAAAATATACAACATACTTATTAGGAAACTAAAATTTTTAAGGATGTTTTTTAATGGAGTTATTTGGATTTGAGGATAAATAAATATAAATTTCAAATTATTTATTTTGTAAAAATTTGAATTCTTTATACCAATTAACAAACAAGTTAAAAATAAATCATAGCCCTCAACAAAATTTTAAAATTTGTTTTTTGTCTATATATAGTTTAATAAAAATTCTTGTTATTGAATATCTTTATGGCTTGAATGAAAATTTATATGAATAGATTATTCTTCTAGTTCTAAGTTTGAAGGATGAACAAGTTCCAATTCGATTTCACAATATTAAATTACGAGGATTTAATTTATTTATCGAATTAATAGTTTTATGTTCAATATTAATATATCATAAAATTGATTTATATAATTATTTTTTCACAACCATGTGATATCCCATAAAATAAGTTGAAGTGTCATAACATAGCAACTGTTGATGGCCTTGACTAAACATCCTATGAATAACCATAGACTTGAATGGTCACAACAACCCTTATGGCCACCCTTAACCAAGAAAAATAAATGTTTTTACTCGTTTAATAAATTGTAAAAATTTGGTCTTTGTATGTTAACTTTTAATTTTCGGCTGATTGTTGATCTAATTGTTGATGTGATTTTGTATACGTCAACATTTTCCGTCGCTACATCAGCACTATTACTAGATAGAACCAAAAGTTTAAAAAAATATAAAAGTTAATGCACCGAAACCAAAATTTGAATATTTAATGGATGAAAACAAAAAGTAGAACAAGCTAGTCGACTAAAAATTATTTTCCCTTTATACATAATACATATAAAATATACCGCCTTTCGAATAATATACAGGAATTATATACACATATCAAAGTGTGTTTTTTCTCCTAGTCAATAGCATTTGAGTTGCCATGCGAGTATAAGCGTGTAGGACCGAGTGTTTATCGCTTTACCAAAAGTTATAGCGAGTAGTAATGATGCAACTCAATTATTTTAAACCGCACAGCAGCTCAAGCACCACGGTTCGATCGCTCTACCAAGCAGGGACAATTATTGCACCCAACAATTTCCCTCCCAATAATTGCACTCCTTGCAATCAATGAGAATCGAACATGTGACCTTGGCTCTGTACCAATTGTAGGACCGAATGTTTACCACTTTACCAAAAGCTATAGCTAGTAGTAATAGTGCAACTCAAATCTTTTAAACTGCACAACAGCTCAAACACCACGGTTCGATTGCTCAACCAAGCAAAGACAATTACTGCATCCAACATAGCGAGGGGGCATGAAACAAATGAGCAAGTCAATTAATTAATTGGACATATATAAACATATTCTCAATATTTTACAAACTATATAACTTTGGGGAAACACGATAAATAAAATAAAATAAATAAATAAATGAATGAATGGAATTAAAGGAGGGAAAAAAATAGATGAGTGTAAAAAAACAAAATGAATTAATTGTGGATGATCGAGTAGGTTAGGAAATAATGTATGAGGACAAAGGTCTAGGTGTTTGGAGCACAAGAGGACCAATATATGGTACGTGAGATTTAATTATGTTTTCAGACATAGCACAATCAACTGCGATCAACCTTGTCCCCCAACTTGTCCACAGTTTCGGGGATCGATCCGGGACTACCAAAGTAATTCACTCTTTCTAAATTTTTTTTTATTATAAAATAATCAATATTAAAATTTAATTATTCTAAAAAAAAATTAAGTTTGTGTATTTCTCTTAATTAAAAACCCATTTATAATTTTAATAATCACTATATATATTGATTAAATATATATATATTGGTTATTTAATAAATGAGTGAGACTATATTGGGCCTCATGTGAGACCGTCTCACGTATCCTAATCTGTGAGATCGGTCAACCCTACTCATATTCACAATAAAAAGTAGTACTCTTAGCATAAAAAATAATAATTTTTCATAGATGACTCAAATAAGAGATCCGTCTCACAAATACTATCCGTGAGATCGTCTCACACAAGTATTTGACTAGTTTTAAAAATATATAGGAAGCAATGAAAGGAAAGATGACGATGTGGATGCATAAATTTGAACTTTCTGTTGTGTTCTTAGAGGGAAAAAAATGTGTGCAGTTGATATCGGGCCAGGGGGCATGAATGTGTATTTATTAATTCGTACGTACATTTTGGCAGCATTTGTGCAGCATAGTATCTGACTGAGATAACGCAAAGAAATCATCACCTGAATATATGGTTTTGTTGTTACGTCGATCAATAGTGTAAATCTCCATGTTCATCAATGAAATGACGTTTACTGTTTGGACATATAATTTTGAATAAATGAGATGAGACTCATTTACAGATATAAACCTCATCGGTGAGCACAGAGATGAGTCCGATAAAGCATAGTAAAACTATATTTATTTATTTGTGCAGTTTATAATACATGTATGAAATAGTTATAACATTGTGTGGTAGAATTGAGTTCTCACAACGGATCGAAAAATCAACTAAGCCAATTAATGTATATAACAGACAATAACGGAATGGGAGCAAAAAAAATGTTACTAGTAAATCCTTTGCCTATCAAGAAATAATAAAATCATAAAATATATGTCCCCAGCTCATCCTGTTTTCCTAATTAATTCATCTAAAACACTAAATACGTGTTTGAAGGCAAATTCAATATCACCAACTCAGAAAGCACAAAAAATACCCATAAAAAATAATTGACAATTAATGATCAAACAATAATGGTTTGAATTAAAGCTACAGCAGAAAAATGTTTAAAATACTTTAAAACGGACCTTAGGGCCTAGAAAAATTTCGGCATGACCTCCCCGTAAGTAGGACATCTCGAAAACTCGAGCAGCAGTTTATATCAAAATATACTCCAACTAGAGTCATTAAATTAAAAACCGAAGTTAAACAACATATGGCCGCACTGGCCATGACTACACAGAAATTAAAACTTACCAAATACTCACCAGATCATAAATATCACAGAGTCGACTCAGAACATCACAAGAACAACCAAATATCACTACAGATACACGGGGCATCTCCCCGGCAAATAAAGTACAATACAAAACTGAAACAAACTCAAGGCATACATATAGACTAACCGGGAGACTCCACTGAACAGAACCAATCAATCCAACCTCAATCCCGAGCTCCACTGAACGAATCTCGGACTGATGTTGCAAAACGACTCGGGAGATCTACCATGGTGCCCAATAGCAATTACAGCATCCTCCCCAGAAAACAACTGAGGTTAGGATTCTGGTATGAAACAGTCCAACAATAACAACAATAATCATAAATCATGCATAATCATAAAATAAAATGTAATATGCAATGCATGAAATGCTCAACGAATAATCGGGATAACAGGAGCCAACAAACGGTACGATAACAACTGGAATAATGCTCGAGCAACAACACAGGGGAGATACATCGTCATACAGCTAAACCGCCCTGCCAAGTATGCGAGGTATGCCAAGCTGTGCTGAATAACACCCCTGACTCGGCCTCCATACAGCTGATACGGTATAACAAGATGGCACAACAGAACGAACTAGATGACACAATCCCAGCGCTCACCTCAAAAGGCTGCACTAACCATGAGATTGTTCAATCACATCTACGATCTCATGTGTATAGGCCTATCAGCCACACTATGATCCCGAGATAAACAACAGTGCCAGATAACAACGGATATCAACAATGAGCTAACAAGAATGATATGGCTCAACATGAATGTCATAACTGTGAGAACTCGACTTTTCAGCAGCTAGCAATTTCAGTAGCAAATGAAAATTCCAGCAGAAGCTATCAATTCCAGCATCAAGCTAATATTTCAGAAGTTGATATTTTCCAGCAGAGCAGACATGTAATTTCCAGCAGACAGAATGCAGCAGCAGAAGAGCGAGAAAGCAGCAGCAGCAGAAGAGCGAAGAAGCAGCAGACAGTTACTGATTCAGCTTAGACTTGTAACTGAAACATTAACATGGAATAAAGGCTGTTAATGACAGATTATGGCCATTTATTTGGGAGGCTAACAGTCAGATTTTTGGCCTATAAATAGCACACTCAACTCCTGAATTGGTGTTACACAAATCTTGAGATTATAACTTGAAATTAGAGCTAAGAGAGTGCATTTTCGAAGCTGTAAAATCCAGTAGCGAGGCAAGAAGATTTCCAGACTTCAACCAAAAACACTTTTAGCAAATTACGGTAAGTGGGCTTATGTATAAATATCTTGAAAACCGTTTGATGATTTCTGTTTTAAAGCAAAGTATATTCTTGAATCTTGTTATCTGATTTCGAAGCACTGAAACTTAGTGAACTAATGGTAGGAATATATATTCTGAACATTACTGATTACTGATTACTGGCCTCACCCCTTAGAGGAGAGAACATATAGGGGACTGATATCAGTTTAGCCATGAAATTCACGAATGTGCTCAGTGCTTATTTGATAAACATCTGATTTCCGACTACTGAATACCGATTACTGATTTCTGAACACTGAACACTGATTTCTGTTATGAAAATAAGAATTTCTGTATATTTTCGTATTACTGTTCTGTATGAAAATGATTTCGAAAACTGGGAGTTATTCCCGCCCCCGCTTACTGAGTAACAACCATATCACTCACCCACCAAAACATCTCAGATAAGAACGATGAAGAAAGGCTAGAAGAAGAGGAGCAGATTCAGTTCTGGGGCTGGTGAAGAAGATTGTTAATTCTCAGTTTTATTTATGTTGTTTTCAGCTGCGTCTGTAAGACATTGTGATGTCTGGTTTGTTTTACATTTCCGCTGTAAAACATTAATTATTCGAGTTTGTATCAGACATTGAAATATTCAGTATTTATGAATAAAAGACTGGTTTCTGAATTTCGTACTTCTGAGGCTTGTTGTTTTCGAATGTAAATTTGAGAGCAACGCCGGTGTCAACCAACCCCCGTCCCGGGGCGTGACATTGAAGTGGTATCAGAGAAAAACCGGGTTTCATAATCTGGGGAGGAGGAACTAGAAATAATAAGTTCTTATAAACTTCTGAGAATAAGTTCTGAAGGTTACTGAAATAGACTACTGAAAATAAGCTACTGTAATAGACTACTGAAACGAGTTTTAAAAAAAAAAAATTCAGTAGGCCAAAACCAGTAGACGAAAAACAGTAGGATAAAACTAGTAGTATGAAACCAGAACCAGTAGAAGGAAACCAGTAGATCTGTATGCAGAAGACTGAGTCAGTAGACTCGGAATGCTGCAGACAATGCTGGAAAAGCAGCAGACTGATTGCAGAAGCATCAGAGTTGCAGTAGGCAGTGTATTCCAGCAAGTGAATGCAGTAGACCTTGCAAATGACATGGAAGTTGAGGTGTTTTTCGCGCAAACTTCAAACGGCCATAACTTTTGATCCACGAGGAATTTTTACCATTAAAAGTAGGCGTTGGAAAGCTCTCGACGAGGAGAACCTAACCTAGAACCATATCATTTTAGCACCACCGACGAAGCCCAAAATCTATCGTTTAGATAGGGATATCATCATTTCCGTAAAATTTTCCAAAATTTTTAAACTTTGAGGAATTTTCATTTTCAATTGACTTAGTATTTTTGCACCAAACTTGATACCATTCATGTTCTTGATGTGAAGGATTTTTAGTAAAATTTTCACACCATTCTGAGTCTGAAAATTTTTGAGCTATTTCTTCTGTTAATTGTATAGGCAGTACTGATTCTGTTCATTCCAGTATTTGTCTATAACTCGACCTATATTCTTGAGATCATTTCTGAACTTTGAATCTCATGTTTTTGGATGTAGGATATGGCGGACCAAAGTAGCTACATTAAGAACCTAGAAAGGAAGCTAGAGAAACTCAAGCAACATAACTATTGTCTAAAGTTGGACAAAGATGAGTTAGAGCGTCGGGCAGAGCACTTAGAGAGTGATGTTCAACGTTATGCTCACTATCTGCATGAAGCAGAAGAGAGGAATAGGAAAGCTCAAGAAGAGTTTGAAACCTCCCAAGAGACTGTGGTAGAATTCATCGAGTTACGTGATACACTACTTGAGAAGATCCAAATACTCAAGGATCAAAATCACCAACTCGTGCACCAGCATAATCAGTATAGCGAACATACTGATGCACAGATCCATGAGTTGCAGAGTACTGTGGAAGTTTTTAGCGACCAGAATGCAGTTTTGCATGGGCATATTGAACATCTAGAAGCAGTAATAGCCAACCATGACGATGAACCCGAGGAGGATCCCGAAGAGGAAGAAGAAGTTGAAGAGGATCCTATGGATTTGGGATTATGAGAAGTGATAGATTAGGACATCAGTACTGATTCTCTTTGTAATAACACTTGTTCCATTTACCTTCTTGTTAACAATTTCGATATTTCGTTGTAATTGCAATTTCTTGGGAAATCAATAAAATTTCTTTCGAACAATTGGTTTCATATTTAATTCTCGAGCAATTACATAAACATTGTGTTTCTTTTGTTTAGTCTCTATTCTGCCATCAATCTTAGAACTTTCATAACTGTAGGAAATGGACAGAAGACCAGTTAGAAACAATCGCAATCCTCGCTACGGCAACCGCAACAATAACCGCAACGATGAGGAAGAACAACAGCAACAACCACCTCAACCACCACCAGCAGTTGGCCTCAGTCAGGCCGATTTGATGGCCATAGCCACGATCGTGGCAACTACGCTGCAAGGGTTTGTCAACCCAAATGCTAATCAACCACCGCCACCACCTCCAGCTCAGAATGGAACGAAGCAGCACTATGAGGCTCTCCGAAGAGCAAGAGTCCCTAACTTCGATGGAAGCACCGATCCAGAAGTGGGACAGAATTGGATGAAAGAGGTGGAAAACCATCTTCGACTACTTGAGTTTCCCCAAAGGATCAGAGTAGAGGTGATTACACCTTTTCTTGTGGATAAAGTTGCCAAATGGTGGGAAGGAGTCTCACCAGCTATGTTAGAGGCGGGACCTATCACTTGGAAAAGGTTCCGAGAGGCATTCCTGAGGCAGTACTTTCCAACAGCAGTTCGAGTGCAGAAGCTGTCAGAATTTGAAAGCTTGGTTCAAGAACCAAACATGACAGTGGTGGAGTATTCGTCCAAGTTCCACTCGTTGGGAACTTACTCCCCAACCATCATGGGAGACGAAGCCTTGAAGATGCATCGCTTCAAGAAGGGATTGAACAGCCGTATTCAATCTGCCCTTGCCGTTATCGAACCCAACAGCTTTGAGGAATTGATGGGAGCCGCCATTAGGGCTGAAAACGACATTAAGAGGCGTGAAGGAGAAAACAAACTCAAAAGTCCTCAGGAAGGCCAGTACCAATCGGGCCAACAATTCAAGAAGCCTAGGTTTTCAAGTAACCAATTCACCAGTGATCCAGCTAAAGGAACCACTTCATCTCCATCAAGCAAAGAGGGAGTCAAGTGTCAAAATTGTGGATTCACTCACACTGGTGAATGCCGTAAGAATTCTGGAGCATGTTTTCGTTGTGGAAAGATGGGCCACCGCATTGCTCAATGCCCTTTTCCAGATCCAAGGAATGGACCAGCAGGAGGAACAACTCCCAACAAGCCTAAGGAAAACAAGCCAAATGCTCGAGTTTATGCTATAACTCAAGAAGAGGCTGACAACTCCAACGATGTCGTAGCCGGTATTATTCTAATCAATAAAATACCTGCTTATGTGTTATTTGATTGTGGTGCTACGCATTTATTCATGTCTAAGAAATTTGCCAAAAGGTTAGGAGCTAAGCCTGATAACTTAGAAGAACCATATAGAGTAGCCACCCCTGCAAATCGAATTTTAGAAACTCGCACTCTATATCGGGATATTAGTGTTCTCATAGAAGATCAGAAATTCAAGGCAAACCTGATTCAACTAAACATGGTGGAATTCAACGTAATTCTTGGAATGGATTGGTTAGCCAAGAATCATGCCTTAGTAGACTGTCATAGAAAGACGATAACCATCCAAGCTCCACACCAAGAGAAACTCTTATTTCATGGTAAGACTAAAGAACGAAAGACTCTTCTTTCTGCTTCTCAAACTTGGAAAGCCATGAAAAGTGGAGAAGAAGTTTACCTAGCTATGTTAAGCGAGGTAAAGAAAGAAACCATACTTACGCTAGAAGAGTTTCCAATAGTACGAGAATTCCCGGATGTCTTTCCTGAAGAACTCCCGGGCGAACTTCCTGATCGCGAAGTGGAATTTGAGATTAACTTAGTGTCCAATGCTACACCAATCTCAAAAGCACCATACCGAATGGCTCCAGCAGAGTTGAAAGAACTCAAAGAGCAACTTCAAGAGTTGTTGGACAAGAAGCAAATCCGACCAAGCGCATCTCCGTGGGGAGCTCCTGTCCTATTTGTAAAGAAGAAAGACGGAAGCATGAGGATGTGCATCGATTACAGAGAGCTGAACAAGATCACGATCAAAAACAAGTATCCGCTTCCAAGGATAGATGACTTGTTTGACCAACTCAAAGGAGCTTCAGTCTTTTCCAAGCTCGACTTAAGGTCAGGCTACCACCAATTGAAGGTCAAATCAGACGATATCCCAAAGACAGCCTTCAGGACAAGGTACGGACACTATGAGTTCACAGTGATGCCGTTCGGGTTAACAAATGCTCCGGCAGTATTCATGGATCTCATGAACAGAGTGTTCAAGCCATTTCTAGACAAGTTTGTTGTGGTATTCATCGACGATATTCTAGTATATTCGTCAAGTGAAGAAGACCACAAAGAACATCTTCGTCTCACCCTACAGAAGCTGAGAGAAAAAGAACTATACGCCAAGTTCAAGAAATGCAAATTCTGGCTAGAGAACATCGCATTCTTGGGACACATAATATCAGCAGCAGGAATATCTGTGGACCCTAAGAAAGTAGAGGCAATCTCAGATTGGCCTAGACCAAAGACGGTGACAGAAATTAGAAGTTTCTTGGGATTAGCAGGCTATTATCGAAAATTTGTTGAAGGATTCTCTTCAATAGCCATACCTCTCACCAAGCTCACACAAAAGAACTCTAAGTTTCAATGGAGTGAAAAATGTGAACAAAGCTTCGAGACTTTGAAGAAGAAGCTTACATCCGCACCAGTGCTAGTATTACCTATGGAAGGTAAGGATTACACCGTCTATAGTGATGCATCCAAAGAAGGTTTAGGATGTGTATTCATGCAAGAAGGAAGGGTGATTGCATACGCGTCAAGACAGTTGAAGCCGTATGAACAAAATTACCTAACGCATGACCTCGAACTAGCTGCAGTGGTATTCGCACTAAAGATTTGGAGACATTATCTTTATGGAGCCAAGTGTGAGATTTTCACCGATCACCAAAGTCTCAAATATTTGTTCACACAAAAAGAACTAAATATGAGACAAAGACGATGGATCGAACTCATGAAGGATTACGACTTGACAATAAGCTACCATCCAGGCAAAGCCAACAAAGTAGCAGATGCTTTAAGTCGAAAGAATATGAGTAAGGTAATCCTGACATCATTTTCAGCACAACCATGTCTTCGAGAGACAATCAAGATGAGTCAAGATAGAGATTCCGCTTTGGTGAAACTGAAAGAGCAAGCCAAAAGAGGGAAATCACCAGATTTCGAGATAGACAACAAAGGAATTTTGTGGATGAAAGGACGTTTGTGCATACCAGACATCGACCACCTTCGACAAGAAGTGATGTCTGAAGCACATAAGTCAAAATTTTCAGTCCATCCTGGCAGTACCAAGATGTACAGGGACTTGAAGAAGAATTTCCGGTGGAGTGGAATGCAGAAGGACGTGGCGATGTTTGTTTCCAAATGTCACGTGTGCCAACAAGTAAAAGCAGAACACCAAAGACCTGGAGGACTTCTGCAACCTTTAGAAATTTCAGAATGGAAATGGGAGCATATTTCTATGGATTTCGTTGTGGGTTTACCGAAGACGAGACAAGGGCATGACGGGATATGGGTAATCGTAGATAGACTCACAAAATCTGCGCATTTCTTACCTGTCCGGATGAACTATAATTTAGATAAGCTAGCCACATTGTACATGAATGAGATCGTACGATTGCATGGAGTTCCAGCTAGCATACTATCAGACAGAGATCCTAGATTTACATCTCGATTTTGGAATAGATTTCAACAAGCTATGGGGACTAAGGTTACTCTTAGTACGGCCTACCATCCGCAGACTGATGGCAAAACTGAGAGGACAATACAAACTCTAGAAGATATGCTGAGAGCATGTGCCTTGGACTTCAGTGGTAATTAGAGCGAACATCTGCCCTTAATCGAGTTCGCATACAACAATAGTTACCATAGCAGCATTGGAATGGCACCATACGAAGCTCTGTATGGACGAAAATGTCGATCACCACTGTATTGGGATGAAGTAGGGGAAAAATCCATCGTCGGACCCGAACTAATCCAAGAAACAGTGGATAAAGTTGCTGTGATCAAGGAGAGACTAAAATCTGCACAAGATCGACAGAAAAGCTGGGCGGACATGAAAAGAAGGCCCGTGGAATTTGAAGTTGGAGAGAAGGCATATGTGAAAGTGTCACCCATAAAGGGTGTAATCCGATTCAATAAGGCTGGGAAACTAAATCCCAGATACGTCGGACCATTTGAAATTTTTGATAAAGTGGGAACACTTGCTTATAGATTAGCACTTCCACCCGACATGTCAAGAATTCACAATGTATTCCATGTATCGCAGCTGAGGAAATAAATTTCTGATCCTAGTCATATTCTGGAAGCTGGACCACTTTTGGTTGAGAGCAATCTAAATGAAGAATTGAAGTATGAAGAAATTCCGATTCGAATTGTGGATTTCAAAGACCAAGTACTGAGACGACGAACTATTCCATATGTCAAAGTACAATGGTCCAACCACACCGAAAGAGAAGTCACTTGGGAGTTGGAAGAAAAGATGCGAGCACAATATCCTTATCTCTTTGAAAATCATGTTTAGCCAAGTTTCGAGGACGAAACTTCTCATAAGGAGGGAGGGATGTGAGAACTCGACTTTTCAGCAGCTAGCAATTTCAGTAGCAAATGAAAATTCTAGCAGAAGCTAGCAATTCCAGCATCAAGCTAATATTTCAGAAGTTGATATTTTCCAGCAGAGCAGACATGTAATTTCCAGCAGACAGAATCCAGCAGCAGAAGAGCGAGAAAGCAGCAGCAGCAGAAGAGCGAAGAACCAGCAGACAGTTACTGATTCAGCTTAGACTTGTAACTGAAGCATTAACATGGAATAAAGGCTGTTAATGACAGATTATGGCCATTTATTTGGGAGGATAACAGTCAGATTTTTGGCCTATAAATAGCACACTCAACTCCTGAATTGGTGTTACACAAATCTTGAGATTATAACTTGAAATTAGAGCTAAGAGAGTGCATTTTCGAAGCTGTAAAATCCAGTAGCGAGGCAAGAAGATTTCCAGACTTCAACCGAAAACACTTTTAGCAAATTACGGTAAGTGGGCTTATGTATAAATATCTTGAAAACCGTTTGATGATTTCTGTTTTAAAGCAAAGTATATTCTTGAATCCTGTTATCTGATTTCGAAGCACTGAAACTTAGTGAATTAATGGTAGGAATATATATTCTGAACATTACTGATTACTGATTACTGGCCTCACCCCTTAGAGGAGAGAACATATAGGGGACTGATATCAGTTTAGCCATGAAATTCATGAATGTGCTCAGTGCTTATTTGATAAACTTCTGATTTCCGACTACTGAATACCGATTACTGATTTCTGAACACTGAACACTGATTTATGTTATGAAAATAATAATTTCTGTATATTTTCGTATTACTGTTCTGTATGAAAATGATTTCGAAAACTGGGAGTTATTCCCGCTCCCGCTTACTGAGTGACAACCATATCACTCACCCACCAAAACATCTTAGATAAGAACGATGAAGAAAGGCTAGAAGAAGAGGAGCAGATTTAGTTCTGGGGCTGGTGAAGAAGATTGTTAATTCTCAGTTTTATTTATGTTGTTTTCAGCTGCGTCTGTAAGACATTGTGATGTCTGGTTTGTTTTAAATTTCCGCTGTAAAACATTAATTATTCGAGTTTGTATCAGACATTGAAATATTCAGTATTTATGAATAAAAGACTGGTTTCTGAATTTCGTACTTCTGAGGCATGTTGTTTTCGAATGTAAATTTGAGAGCAACGCCGGTGTCAACCAACCCCCGTCCCGGGGCGTGACAATAACAGTATGCCCTATGTTAAATGCCAATAATATGTCACAATATTAAACATATATCACAACGAAGGCATTTAACAATTTACAATAGTCAACAAATCATAAACACCATCAGTGCAACACAGAATAACAATTAAAAAAAATTTATGTTTTACCGTCGTATGATATCGAGCTGTAACATACCTATACCAACTTGAAAATCCAATAACACTTCACTTCAAGACTCTCGGCCTAAACAAAACAACAATAAGCCGATCATGAAAACTATATTCCATACCATGTCCGATTTGGCACAAAAGAGCTTAAAATTCATATCTCGCTCAATATTAACTCAAATCAATATCCGCAAATTGGAAATGAAAGACAACTCAATCATATAAGTTTTTCTAGAAGAAACCATTTCCATAATCCTAATAGATAAATCCCAGAATTATCAAGAATACGCTACTCCATACGCACTTCGCGGCAGAATTCTGTAATTGAGCAGTTTCGGAAAAATGAGCATAACTATCTCAATTCTTAATGGAATTTAACGAACTTATATAATTATGAAGACAACAAATAGCTCTACAACTTTCGTATGAATCATAAGTTCAGAATCCGACTGCATACATGCCATTATCCCGAAATACAGTAGGTATCTTGCACAGTACAATTGCAGAATTCGATTTTGGCACATTTTGGTAGAAAAATCATAACAAAACCGTTCCTAATCAAAAACCCATTTTTCCAGTGGATATAAACAGCTAGCATATAGCAATAAAAAGTTTGTTTAGATCATTTCTACAAATTCAAACTACAAAAATTGCAGCAACACAAAAACTCTCACCCAAAAACCGGAAGAATTCGCGCAGAAACAGAGCACTGGAACAGCAGCTTCGATCTACTCGTATCCTTGCTCAAAATTCACGATTTCTGTCTTGAATCGAAGCCTAGGATGTTAGGAAGACACCTCTTTAGACCGATCGAGATTTCGACGCTGGCCGGAGGAGATATAGCTACTTTGTTGCTGCTGCTTATCAAGTGATGGGAATTGGGGTTGAGAGAATGAGTTTCTTTCTTTCCTTTTTCCTTCCTTCTCTCTCTCCTTGGTAAGTTGTGTGTATGTGTATGTATATTTATATATCTTTTGTATTTTGTTACTAAACTAGTAACTTAAGCCAATCTATTTCGGTCCGTATTTATTTTTTGCTCTTGTGTGTTATTTAAACTCTATATGTATTTTATATCGTTAAATTCTCCGATATTCTAAAATACATATTTTTAACACACTTCTTGAATTTACAAGAAACCGTCGGTAATAATCGTAAATTGTCTATAAATATCTGATTTCCGTTCCACTTTCCTACACACTATTTTACAACACTTAAAATTTTTCTTTCTTATACCATTTTAATTTCGATTTAGGTACATTTTTTTGTTTCAATTTTTGGTTAATTTTTTAAGTGTTTTAATTAAGATCATGAGTTTATTTATCATAGATGTATTGTATTTTTTTAAAAATTTTACTAAATTATAAAAGTAATTTTTTTTTTATTTTTACGCAGATTTTAGCGACGGTTATAAAACCGTCGTTACAGTTACATACCGTCGCTAAATCCTATCTCTATCCATTAATTATTATTGTAATATATTCTTATATCTATCAATTTTTTTTATTATTCGTGTTACATATTTATATCTTTCCATAATCCAATATCATGTATCAGACAGTATAGTTTGTCGGCATGACACTGCATTGAGGTTCAAACTTTGCTGTCGAGACAACATAAATCCATATACTATTTTTTCTTAGTTTTAAAATTTGATAGTTTAACTGATAATAAATCAATCCAAATTCGAATTTGTCATGGGCGACGAAGGGAAAGAGCCACCAAATAAATGTAGGGCCAACTCCATGAGATTGCATTGGTTTATGGGTTGTGTTCCGTTGGGACGACAACAAATGAAATATGCATTCATACGTAGCTTTTATCAATTATTGAAGTTGAATATCAATAAGTGGATTCATAACATATCATTCCAGGTTTTATATATATATATATATATATATATATATATATATATATATATATATATATATATATATATATATATATATATATATATATATATATATTTTTTTTAAAGAAAATTGAGTTTTTCAATAAATTAATTTTATATAATTATTTTTTGTTATTTTACATTACTCTATTTTGATTTCAATCGGCTATAATCAAGTTCGGAAAACGGCTCAAATTATTACATGGACCGGTTAAAACTCGTTTTGATGAGCCGGAAGTAATAAGAATAATAAAAAGCAAAAAAATTGTGGGAAACGGTCTCACGAGTCGTATTTTGTGAGACATATATCTTATTTGAGTCATCCATGAAAAAGTATTACTTTTTATGCTAAGATTATTATTTTTTATTGTGAATATCTCTAGATTTGACCGTCTAACAGATAAATACTCGTGAGACCGTCTCACAAGAGACATACTCATAATAAAATATGATTTGATATTGTATCTCAGTCCTCACACACACACACACACACACACACATACGTATATTGTTTTTTTTTTTTTTTATTTCGATAAATTTATTTAAAAGAAGAAGAAAATTTAGCGTATGAAGGGTAAAAAGCGATACCGCGTGATGAAATCACAGTGAATTTCTTAGTAGGGTTATAATTCATTGTCTCCACAAAAGATATAATCCATTTATGTCTATTTTTGCGTCAAGTCCACTCTAGGGATCTAGAAATTTATCTAAATTTCCTTTTAATATTTTATACAATATAGAAAAATTCATCGAATGCACCAAATTAATTTGGAGGAAAAAACTCATGAAGGAATTATAAGAAAAAAAAAAACTCAGTAATTAACACAAATATTTTATTATATATATGTTATAGCTATATATTATATTATATTTTATAAACAAAAATGGGAGACAAAGGTTGTATTGTATCCTCTTATTTTGCCATGATCTGGAAGATGTTAACAGATCATTGCAGGGAGTGTCGTCCATTTTTATCCGATTAAATGAACCCTCCATTTTCGCAGGTCCTCTGTTCTTCATTGCGGACACAAAAGGGGGGTAATGTACATGATAAATGATAATATTTCATAATATTGGACGACTGAGTGCTTGCGCTTTAACCAAAAACAACTCAAGCGTCATCGACCGCTCTTCTAACAGGATAATTATTGCATCTCAACATACATGCATGAAACAACATTACAACATAGTTTAAGGCGCACTTGCAACACATGAGCATTAAGTTTCAAACTTCAACCGTTTACTACATATTATGCTTGTAATCTCATTTTTCATCTCCTAACACAGTTATTTTTTATATAAAAAATAGAAATTTAAAATCAAGTAACATGTAGCAATAGCAACATTTAGTTAATCAAATAAATTCATCACACCAACGTGTATAATGTTTTATTCATAAAATATTGTACATGATGTTGAAATGAAACTCTTATGCTTTGTTATTTGGTTTTTTTTGTGTGGACGTCATGTTTTGTTACGTCGAAACCATATTTTTGGAGGAGACTTGTGCTTCGTTCTATCATGTCAATTTCAGTGTATTATATTTATTTGTTTGTGATTTTGATAATCTCTATTTTAAAATTTCATTCTCACTGCGCTATGTTTTTTAGTCGTTTCTCTGAAGCTCGATGTAGCACTGACCTGGTGCCAATGTGACACCTACATGACTTCGACATAGCGTTTACATGTTATCACCACAACAGCATTCACGATATTAGAAAAAAAATACATTTATAAAAAATTGAAAGATACAAATCTAACATTCGAATTTTCGGAGTGACAATTATATTAATTGATTACTGAATATAAATAAATATTTATTTTCTTAAATTACAATTTAATCGGTCGATTTGGTTTACATAAAATCATAATCCATATTAATTTCGATTTTGATCAACTAACGGAATAGTGCAGCTCTTCATTCACCTGTATAAACAGGCTTCCGTCTCTCCGCAAACGCTGCCAAGCCTTCCAGACGATCCTTGGTGTGCAAGAGCTGTTCATAGCAATTCTCCTCCAATTCCAAAGCAGAGACCATGTCTACCTCGATTCCTCCATTGATGGCTCGTTTCGCCATCCGTATTGCCAATGGTCCCTGTAATAAGACAAGGCTTGCATGAGAGGACGAGGCTATAATAACTAATTCAAAGAATAAACCAAAAAATATTCTGTCCAGCAAAATTTATACATCATGAAGGATGAGCGCACAGGCAGCGGCGTTCCTCTCGGTCAGGGTTGAGAAGACGTTATACTGAAGCAATATGCTCCTTGAGAAAGAATTGAGGTCCATATTCAAAAAGTAAAGTGTAGCTAAAGAGGGAAAGAATGACAGAAATGCAGGCACTACACCACACCTATGCAAGATGTCAGTGCCATGACAAACGTCCTTGTGCCAAACTCATTCTTTGCCATATGATTTACTTTAAAATGAGTTGCAGAAGAATCTTTAGGCCGATCCCATTGACGAAAAAGATTTGGGCCAAAGTCTGGTAATGTAATATTTCTTCTCTATAAAAAAAATAAAGTAAAATCTGGCTAGAGTAAATTACCTTCTGAATTATATCCCGAGCAATTCCAAGAGCCTTTAAACGAGCTTCGCCAGAAGAGACACAGTAATTGACAAGTCCTGTGAAGAAACTACATTTAGCATTAATCATCTTTATTTTCCAAGTTCCAAAAGAACTAACCAGATACTAGTACTAAAGTGCCACCCTAAGAAGTGGGTATTGTAGTAAAAGTAGGAGGAAGAAAACAAGTAGATGAAGAGCCATCAGCTAGCAGTACGTTAAAGAAATTTGAGAAGGCATTCTATCAACTTCAAGGGACCAATGCTGGAATCAGATTTCAACATCTTCTCTTTTTCCTTACTCCTATGGATTAGCAGTCGCACCAAATTAAATTTTTTCAACTTCATCATGCGGGAACGAGGGAATTTGTTAAAGAGTTCAGTGCACGATCTCAGATTTCGCATCTTGAAGAAAAATACAGAGCATAGAAACTCCAGTAACACAAACCGATGGAAACAGCATCCCTGCCAGTAATCTTTCGGCCAGTAAAAATAAGATCCTTCGCGATTGATTTTCCAACCAATCTAGAGAGTCGTTGTGTTCCTCCAGCCCTGAAATATGTTACATTTTTATTAATTAGATGAGCCTCGAATGCACATCTCTGTAATCACCATACTAGAGAGGGTATTTTAAATGCAAAACTCAACAATGTTTTCATGTGAACATCTGTGTGTAGTGTAATATTAAATAAAACTATCCTAATTGATAATTCAGTATTAGCTCTTCATGGGAAACATTCATATCACTATAAGATAGAATGTAGAAAAGATATTAGCATAAAACGAGAGAGATTGTTCTTTAAAAAAATGGGAGAGCATGAGTCAGGGCAATGGCACACCCGGGTATAATGGCAAGTCCTGTTTCTGGTAGTCCCAACACTGTATCTTCCACTATCATATTTATCAACAACTCCGAGTTAGAAACACTTCAGCCCGGAAAAGATCAAGTATGCTCGACTAAGAAGATGCTTCTAACCACATATCCGAAGATCACATGATAATGCCATTTCCAGCCCACCCCCCAAAGCTGCACCTTCAATGACAGCTATTGTAGGCACATTCAGTTCCTGAGAATAGTCATCTCTAAACTCAGAAGTTTCAAGAAGGCAAGGCAAAAACTCAAATGTCATTCTAAGATCCAAGTGGCTAGAAGGCATTCAATGTGTCTATATATAAATACGAAGCATAACTCACCACAAAGGATTAAGTACAGGTATATACCTCCAAAAGAGAAAATGTTGAGCGTAGCCTGCGTACAAAATCCTTTATTTCAGATGAACTCATAGTTTTTCTTTCCTGCAAACCCATCATCATTGAAAACAAGTCAAGAAAGTGAACCAAATACAGAGACAAAAGAGAAAAAACAATGAAGCCATTTAAAAGCATAAGACCACATCTAAGGGCAAGTAAAGTCATTCAACATACAAGAACAGACAAATATATGGAGAGAGTAAACAAATGCGGGAGAAATGGGCCCCACCATATTTAACCATACAATGACAGTTGAAGTAAACGTCACGAGACATACAAAGAAATATGAAGCTCTGTACTAACTCTCACATAGAACAATAAGAGTTTTACGACAGACGCCCATAGGATGATATGAAAGGAGTCACTGGCATGGTTCCAGAGGTACTTGTGCTGTATGTCTGACAATCAACTAAGTCATAAAACTTGAATTTTGTCATGCTATTAATACTAGTATCAATATCGGTAAGGATTGGCGACAACAGTAGAACTAATGAACTCAAAATGTAGAGGTTCTTTTTTGCGTACAAGGCTCATTTTTTGATACCGTGATGGAAAAAAAATCAAGTTTCTTACATACTAATGAAAGAAAAAGAAAATTTAGTGACTTATGGGTTGGTGTTTAAAATTAGCATCATGAGCAGTTAAGAGAAAATCGACAATTGTGACCTATATGGACACATTAGCATTTGGTTTGCTGTCGTTGAGTCATCAAACTTAAATTTCTACTCTCTAAATAAAATGAGTGTAATGGTGAATATAGTCGAATCAAAATGGAACGGGAGATTTATTTGTTTCAAGAAAAAACAAATGAAGGGGGGATTTTTTTATTAGAAATAAATAAAATACTACAACAGCTTTAGCTTGCAAGAAAAAATAAACAATCAAGAGGAATAACTATGAAATGTTAAATTTAATATTATCAAACTTTGATTCAAAGAATTTACATTATTCAATTGTATCACTGATTATCGGTTAAAATATTATTTATCATTTATCCATATAGTTACAAGCAATTAACTTTATAATTATAGGGATAGCCGCTAAAATCCTTGTATTTTCCTAATTTAATTGACCAAACCTAGCATCCAGTCAAAACTTATCAATAATCAATTGGACACGATAGTGTTTCATATTGATTAAAAATAGCATTTTCGCTTTGTGAAAACAGTTAACCCTAAAATCTAATCGAGATGGTTGCAATTGATAAATTTAGTTTCATCGATTTATTTAGAGTAAATATGCTATGATAACACAACACACCTAATCTAGTGCTACTCATGTATCAATTGTTCATGACAATTACGGATCACTGAATTCATGGATAGCTGTAGAAAATTATATATCAAATAAAATTATCAGATTAAATCAACATACAACTTTCATATGAATAAATCATAAACCAACAAATACTTGAACAAATCAAGAATATTAAATTAAAGCGCAAAAATTTCACAATGATAAAATTGTAATAGTTGAAATATCCCTTGAATCAAAAATAAAAACTAAGCCTAGAATTGTGGAGAGAAGATGAGAAATTTCTTGTTTTCCACGTTGAAGAGAGAATATGAAGAATAGAGAATTCTAAAGATAAAAACAAAAACTAGAATAAAACCTATAATAATAGGAAGAGATTAGGTTTATCAATAAGGAACTAGAGTTTTATGGAACAAAACTCTACCAAATTTTTTCTTATCTCGATAAAAAATCTCTCTCCAAAAGTCTTCGATGAATTAAATATAACAAACGGGACTCTTAAAATATAGTATTATCATCAGAATTTTCGAGCTCTATATGCAGTCACAAGACAACCGCGAAGCAGTCACAAGGCGTGGCCACACCTTGTTCCAGGACTTCTTCTGTTTTTGTCCTTATTTCGCAGCTTCAAATGTGAAAAAAATCACTTTTCTAGCCCAAATTTATTCTAAGACAATAAAACTTCCTTCTACAACAAAATAACACAAAAGCGTATCAACTAAACACGTCGGAAGTGAAAACAATGAGAAATTTGATAACAAAAATATGAACTATTATGATCATATCAGCATCCTACCAACAAACTTCTTGGAATCATTTAGAATATTATGGTCCCAGGTTAAGAGTGGGTCATCCTACAAGTCATATCCATAGTTTACTACTGTGCTATCACCTCACAGACCTCACAGCACGTGACTTGGGAGCAAATCCGGACACTCGGACAAAAAATACCAGCAATAACTCAGGATAAAGAATGAGACTTTAATACTACTCATCTAAAGGATTGTCAACGTTCATTTATTCTGGAGACTACAGGAATAAACTTAACTTCATGTGCTTAATTATTTGATGCCACTATGGTGGAAGTTTATTTGAAACCTCAATACTTATCACAATAACTGACAACTACTATTTTTTATGGTAAACATTCAAAAACCTTCCTTGTCACCTCTAACCCAAATCTTTGTTTCCATTCACAAGGAATATTTCAAAATGGGTGGTTGTTCCATAATTATGATGCTATGGATCAATCATTTACATATGGCTGGACCACCTTTCGAACTAGTGAACCAATTGTACAGTACAAAAAGCTGTCCATTCTTTTAACATTTCTTTCGGCATATAAAATCATTTCACTAAACATTAAATGTTTGGTTCATTTTTTATCCATCTTGTTTATAAAGTTCAAGAAAGATGACATGGTTTATGATTGAATGGCTGATGGCACTCATAATTTATATTTCAAGTGGCATTTTAACCTTCAAATCAGCACCAGCACAAAACACTTTGGGAACTGAACTGCTGATCATCAACACTTTGGCTGTATTATCTTTATTTACAGCTTCAAATGTATGCTCCAATCTCTTCAGCATATCCCTTCCAATTGCATTTTTTGTTTCAGGCCTCTCCAAAGTAAGCTCAAAAATTCCTGTAAGCAAACGGCTGCTTTGAGACTGTAGCAACACAACATAGCAGCCCAAACAAAAGATCCAAAATATCTGTCTGATACATATAACGAACATCCGTCATACTTTACATATAAGTATTCTTGGCAAAGTTCTACCCCTTGCAACCACCGGCGCCCCTCCGAACAGAAAGTGGTCAAACATTTATATATAAGGTTTATTTCCATTGCATTCATCGTAATTCCCGGAACTGATAGCCAACTCTCAAACTTGCAGGATTTCCTGAAATCATAATTTGACTTATCCAGAAAAAAAAAGTATTATCCCTTTTTAAATTTCTTCTTGAATTCAATTGCCTTCTTTGCAAGCGATTGAGCCTCTTTGTTTTGGTATTGCGACTAGAAACAAAGCAGCGAGAAAACTACAGACAGAAAGTGAATCAAGCAATTTGATGATGTTGACCATTGATAGTCAAAAGCTCACTTTAGCTCAATTTGTTGACTAAAAAGTTCAAACTTCATTCTCTCAAAGTTACAGTCCACAATTTTCTGAGAAAGAAATCCTGCTACATCAGCTAAACTCACGATTTGGTCCATTAAATCTGGTAGAAATTGACTTCAAAAAGAAAATTAGGAACCAACATTTTAAAAACACTTGAAAATCTTAATGATCAAGTGCTAAAGCCCGTATATCTATACATAATATAAAATTCATTTTAATGTTAATTCAGTCACAAATCTATTTTATTGGAAAAACCCTACTAATTCAGCCACATATTTTCGGCACTGGGTTTAATTTCAATTGATATTTGTATTTAATTAAAATGCAATTCATAGCTTTAAGGGTATAAAACCGATAGGCAAATAATTCATTGTCGAACTTGGATTCATTGATCCATAAACAACGTTCAAATAACAACAGATTAAAAATCTTACCAGAATCAGAATCAGTAAATTTCTGCAATTTCACGGACTCGGAAGCCGACTGCAGCAGGAGGGTTCGAATGCTAGTGAATCTGAACAGCTGTGGAGTTGAATTGTAAGCCTTCAGATTATTCAATGTTTTGGCGATGGAAGCAAAGGCTGACATTGTAGCTTCTGCAGTTGAATGAAAAATAGTAGTTGTAAGTATTGTGCTAAGTGTTGAGGTTTCAAGTAAACTAACACAATGGTGGAATTAAATAATTAAGCGCATGAGGTTAATTTTTGTTCCAGTAGTCTCCAGAATAAATAAACATCAACAATCCTTTAGATGAGTAGTATTAAAATCCATCATTCTTTATGAGTTATTTGCTCTGGTGCTTATAAAAAGTTACAATTTTATTTAATTTAATGAATTCAACATAATTCAATGTAGTATCTTGACATAATCAATATTATTCAGGAAAAAATAATGCAATCAGAACTTTCTAAAATCTTATGCTCAATAATCAGTATAATGAACTTCAAGGCCACAATAGTATGTGCTTTAAATGAGAAATTGCACATCTACTAGAAAATCTAATTAGCTGTGACATCTATAAGCAAAAAATTACAAAAAAAAAAAAAAAAAAGAACCTCAAAAAGCACTTGCCTTGTTTTCTTAGATGGAGAAAACTCAAGATGGCAAACCGCGGGAACGAAAACGCCTTGAGAATCCTAGCTTTGATCAAATTTTCGGAAGAAAAATTCTCCTCCTCCTAACCCTAGCAGCCTCCTCAGTCCTCTCCCTCTCTTCTCTCGCTAATTCACGTTCTTTTTTCTTTTCTTTTTTTTTTCTACAATGACCGATTCTCTCGTTTTTTCTTTACGCAATTTTGTTTTACTTTATTTATTTATTTATTATTACAATACTTATTAATTTCTTTATTTTTTTAAAATGATAATATTCTTCATTATTTTTCATTTATTTATTTAAATATATTTATTTTGAAACAGCATCAAACAAAAATATAATAATATATTTATATATATAATTAAAATAATAATTCATATTAAAAAATAAGAGTGCAAATATTGTTATTTCACTAAAACAAATTTATTTGAGAAATTTAAATTTATAATAATTCACACAATAATTATAAAATATATAAGTATTTACAGTTATGTTTTTAATTCATTAAATTATTTATTTGAGAAATTTAAATTTATAATAATACACACAATAATCATTATAAAATATTTAAGTATTTACAGTTATGTTTTTAATTCATTAAATTAAATATATAAATATTATGAATAAAAATAAAAATAAAAATAATTTTTTGAAATGAAAAAAATTATCTTAAAAGTCACTACAATATATTTTTAAAGAAAAAAATACTAGCAAAATCATTATTTTATAATAAATTGTTATGATACTTAAAAAAGTTAGAAATCAATAGTATAATTAAATTGTCTATCAACATATTTACGAAAATTTACTTAAGGCAGAAAAATAAATTAATTTGAATAGGTTTTATGTGAGACAGTTTCACAAATCTATATTAATGGAATGAGTCGACTTAGTATCTTTCTCGAGTGAAAAAACAATAATTTCGACATAAAGCAATTTTTTTCACGAGTTTGATCATATATAATATGTATCATAAATTGACTCGTGAGGTGGTCTTACAAGAATTTGTGTTCATTACTTTTAATATTTTCTTATATTTAATAAAAGAAAATTATATAAAATACATTTTTATATTTATATCAATATTTTAAAAAATCATTTGATGAAATATTAGATATTTTAGATTAAAGAAAGAAATATGAAGTGTGTTTTAAAAAAATAGAGTGTAAATAATGTTCTCTTAAATGTATATATTGATCGTATCATTTCATTATTTTTTATTACTATTTTGGGTTTTATGTTATTTTTATATATTTAATTCTTCATACTCTCTAAAATATTAAATAAACTATAATATTTTTTATATAATATTATGGTTTTCAACTTGTCAGTGGACGATATAATCATGAATTTTTTGTATATTGATTGTCTATTCATATTTGAATATGATCTCAAATAATATAAAAAAATTATATAATAATTAAAAATATTCATTATATCAATAATTTTGAGTAATTATTTAAACATTCATATTTAATAATTTTAATTCACGGGTGAGATATTTACCCTAGTAATAGCAGGGCTAATAATGGATGGCTAGTGTTTGAACATTTTGGTTTGGTGATTGGAAAAAGAATCATTACTAAACTGAATTTTAGAGATAAACTAAACTCGAAAACCTAATTGATGGCAAAGTTAACTGATGCATAAATCTAGTGTGAAGGTTAATATTAGCTGTTAGCTAATAAACTTATTCTAGGTAGATTGATTAAGCTTCACCGGTAGTCTATCAATCAGAATAAAAAAACTTTTACTATCTGGTAAATCAGTCTGAGAAGTGATTAAGGATCGTAGTCAACTGATTGACTTGCTGAAAACTCTACTAATAAGAACCAAGTTTCACTGTTACTAACCCAATCGAAATAAATTTCTGGCCAAATGTATTCGCCCTCTCTAAATTTTAGCTTCGATCCTATCAGCTAAATTAGGATACAACCCTGTCGAATCTAGCACTCTTTATGTTTCGTCCTAAGTGAATTTTCGGGAAAAAATCATGGGGCTAGCAGTGGGTAGATAATGGAGATAATGAGAGGTAATAGTGGATAGAAACCACTTTCACCCCTGTAAATACTCAACATTTTAAATGGTAAAGACACACCCAAAAATTCAAGCAAATTTTGCCGTTTTCTTTAGGTTGTGAATCTGACAACATTTTGAACTGATGGTATGTTCTAAACATTTTCATACACTTTTAAGAACAAAATCTCCACAATTATAAGTGGGTTTTTGCACTTAAATTTATATTTTCATGTTAAAGATCACAAGTTCTGTATATGTGTTTGAAAGCATGATAACATTTAATAACTATGAACAAAATGATAGAAATACATTTCTAGTTACTAACCACTTTTGAATCTTGATTCTTGTTTGCTGCCATCATCCCTTGGAGGAATAATATATAGATGACCAGTAATAGTTTAATTATAAGGGGAAAATTTAATTTAATGTATATTTTTTATATTAAATATTGTGTAGATACTTGTGATATATATTATATTTCATTTTTGATATATTCTGCTATATTTTGTGTACTTTTTGTTTAAAAATTTCTTTAAAAATTAGGAAGACTTCCCCCCGTATTGAATGATTCTCCATATCAGTCACACGCTCATCCGTTCAGATAAAAGAATGAGAATGCATTAAAAGAACAATGATATATCAGTCGAGTTTTGTAGATGATAGATTATGTGGAAGGAATTGTTGGAGAAGTGTTTGCTGATGTTATGTCAATTTGAGTTCTTACTTCTAACACTACAAGAAAAAAGGCGAAAGACAACGGTTTTTAACTTTTGTCGTAGGTAAAAAAAAATGTTGTTAAAGCTCCTGTGGTTAAATGGTGGGCTCAAAGACAACGGTGCAAAACCGTTGTCGTAGACATCAAAGACGACGGTGAAAACCGTTGTCGTAGGTTTTGTAAAACCGGTGTTAAAAGCCATGTGGTTAAAGGGTGCGCTCAAAGACAACGGTGTGGCAGACGTCTAAAAACGACGGTGAAAAACCGTTGTCGTAGCATTGAAAAATCGTAGTTAAAAAAAACGTTGCGACGGTTCTTCTAAACAACACCGTCGCTACTAGCGACGGTTGTATGAGTTCTGTCGCAATTTAGCAACGGTCTATATTAAGATAGCCGTCGCTAATTAGCGACGATTTGTTTTATGATTTCCGTCGCTATTGTTTTTCGTAAAAAAAAAATTTACAGTTATAATTTTGTAAACCTAACAATCTTACTAAATTAATATATTAATAATCTTTATCTTTAACACTTAAAATTGAAATTTCATGAAAATCGTGGACAAATCGTAGAACAAAAAAGCAATTGAAAAGTGAAAGTTAAATGAAAATTGTGGAATTGAGAAAACTTCGGTGTGGAAGAAAATGACCAAGGGTGCGGATATTTATAGCACATGGGCGACAGTACTAGTGACGGTTGTTTTTTAAACCGTCGCTAATAAGCGACTACAAAAATAACATTGTCGCTATTTGTGTCGGTTCTTTAGCCCGTCGTATGAGCGACTGTGTTTGAAACAACCGTTGCATACATTAATGTAGCGACGGTTCTTTCGTCCCTAATTTTAACGTCATGAATATAATAATGCCACGCTATGAGCGACGATCCGTCGCTAATAATCCATCGCTAAAGTTAAATTAGCGAAGGTAATTTGTAAAACCGTCGCTAATTATTAACCGAATTTTTAAAAAAATTTACAAACTACGACAACGTTTTTTCAAAAAACCGTTGTCTTTAACTAAATAAAACACTAAGAAAAGACGACGTTTTAAAAAACCGTTGTCGTAGTTAAAAAAACCATCTAAAAGACAACGGTTTGTGTAAACCGTTGTCTTTGACCCTTGACAAAATTTTATATAGACAAGATTTTTGAAAAAACGTTGTTGTAGCCCAAAAAAACAATCCGAAAGACAACTGTCACGCCCCGGGAGGGCGTTGCTCTCAAATATTCATTCGAAAACAACAAGCCTCAAAAGTACAGAATTTCAGAAACCAGTCTTTTATTCGTAATAATCATTGTCTGTTACAACTCAATGACAAATGTTTTACGGCGGAAATGTAAAACCATAAAATTACAATGTTTGAACAGATGCAGCGGAATATAAAACATAAATCAGAACTAAGAACAACGATCTTCATCACCAGCCCCAAAACTGACGTTGTTCCTCTTCTTCTATCAACTCTTCCTCGTTCTTATCTGAGATGGGTTTGGTGGGTGAGTGATATGATTGTCACTCAGTAAGCAGGGGCGGGAATAACTCCCAGTTTTCGAAAATCATTTTAATACAGAAACAGAAATACAATAATATACTGAAAACTCGTACTTCTGCTGGACCACTCCTTGGATCTGGAATAGGACATTGAGCAATGCGATGGTCCATCTTCCCACAACGGAAACAAGCTCGAGAATTCCTACAACATTCACCAGTGTGTGTGAATTCGCAAGTTTGGCAATTGACTCCTTCTTTGTTTGATTGAGAAGAAGTGGTTCCTTTGGATGGAGCACTAAATTGGTTGCTTGAAAACCTAGGCCTCTTGAATTGCTGGCCCGATTGGTAATGGCTTGGTTGAGGACGTTTGAGTTTGTTCTCGCATTCACGCCTCTTAATATCATTTTCAGCCCTGATGACGGCTCCCATCAATTCATCAAAACTATTGGGCTCGATAACTGCGAGGGCAGATTGAATACGGCTGTTCAATCCCTTCTTGAAGCGATGTATCTTCAAGGCTTCGTCTCCCATGATGGTTGGGGAGCTTGGATGAATACTCCACCACTGTCATGTTAAGTTCCCAACGAGTGGAACTTGGATGAATACTCCACCACTGTCATGTTTGGTTCTTGAACCAAGCTTTCAAATTCTGACAGCTTCTGCACTCGAACTGCTGTTGGAAAGTACTGCCTCAAGAATGCCTCTCGGAACCTTTGCCAAGTGATAGGTCCCGCCTCTATCATAGCTGGTGAGATTCCTTCCCACCATTTGGCAGCTTTATCCACAAGAAAATGTATAATCACCTCTACTCTGATCCTTTGGGGAACCTCAAGTAGTCGAAGATGATTTTCCACCTCTTTCATCCAATTCTGTCTGATCTCTAGATCGGTGCTTCCATCGAAGTTAGGGACTCTTGCTCTTCGGAGAGCCTCATAGTGCTGCTTAGTCCCATTCTGAGCTGGAGGTGGTGGTGGTGGCTGGTTAGCATTAGGGTTCACCAACCCTTGTAGCGTGGTTGCCACAATCGTGGCTATAGCCATCAAATCCACTTGACTGAGGCCAACTGCTGGTGGTTGTTGTTGGAGTTGTTGTGCCTCTTCGTCATTACGGTTGTTGTTACGATTGTTGTAACAGGGGTTGCGGTTGTTTCTCACTGGTCTTCCGTCCATTTCCTACAATTATGAAAGTTCTAAGGTTGATGACAGAATAGAGACAAAACAAGGAATCACAATGATTGAGTAATTGCTCCAAAAATTAGATATGAACCAATAGATAGAAATAAATTTTTATTGATTCTTCAAGAAAGTGCAATCACAACGAAACATCGAAAATGAAAACAGAAATGTAAATGGGACAAGTGTTATTACAAACTAAATCACTACTGATAAACTAATCTACTACTTCTCCTAATCCCAAATCCATAAGACCCTCTTCAACTTCTTCTTCCTCCTCTGGTTCTTCTTCAGGTTCATCTTGGTTGGCTATTACTGCTTGTAGATGTTCAATATGGCCATGCAGAACTGCATTCTGGTCACTAAGAACTTCAACAGTACTCTGCAACTCATGAATATGTGCATCAGTCTGTTCACTATACTGATTATGCTGGTGCACGAGTTGGTGATTCTGATCCTTGAGTATTTGGATCTTCTCAAGTAGTGTATCACGTAACTCGATGAATTCTACCACAGTCTCTTGGGAGGTTTCAAACTCTTCTTGAGCCTTCCTACTCCTCTCTTCTGCCTCATGCAGATAATGAGCATAACGTTGAACATCACACCTCAAATGTTCTGCTTGACGCTCTAACTCATCTTTGTCCAACTTTAGGTAGTAGTTATTCCCTTTTAGTTTTTCTAGCTTCCTCTCTAAGCTCTTAATGTAGCTACTTTGGTCTGCCATATCCTACATCCAAAAACATAAGGGTAAAGGTTCAGAATTGATCTCAAGAATATAGGTCGATTTATAGAAAAATACTGGAATGAATAGAATCAGTACTGCCTATACAATTAACAGAAGAAATAGCTCAAAAATTTTCGATCTCAGAATCACGTGAAAAATTTACTAAAAATCATTGACATCAAGAACATGAATGGTGCCAAGTTTGGTGCAAAAATACTAAGCCAATTAGAAATGAAAATTCCTCAAAGTTTCAAAATTTTGGAAAATTTTACGGAAATGATGATATCATTATCTAAACGATGGATTTTGGGGTTCGTCGGCGGTGCTAGAACGATAAGTCGTTCTAGGTGATAGAACGATAAGTAAAAATTCTAGATGACAGAATGATAGAACGATAAGTCGTTCTAGGTTAGGTTCTCCTCGTCGAGAGCTTTCCAACGCCAACTTTTAATAGTAAAAATTCCTCCTGGATCAAAAGTTATGGCCGTTTGAAGTTTGCGCGAAAAACACTTCAACTTCCATGTTATTTGCAAGGTCTACTGCATTCACTTGCTGGAATACACTGTCTACTGCAACTCTGATGCTTCTACAATCAGTCTGCTGCTTTTCCAGCATTGTCTGCTGCATTCCGAGTCTATTGACTCAGTCTTCTGTATTCAGATCTACTGATTCTGGTTTCGGCTACTGGTTTCCATCTACCGGTTCTGGTTTCGGCTACTGGTTTCCATCTACTGTTTTATATATATATATATTTATATTTATATATATATATATATATATATATATATATATATATATATGCTACTGTATTCTGATTTACTTCTCTACTGATTTTCCTAGGTTAGGTTCTCCTCGTCGAGAGCTTTCCAACGCCTACTTTTAATAGTAAAAATTCCTCCTGGATCAAAAGTTATGGCCGTTTGAAGTTTGCGCGAAAGACACCTCAACTTCCATGTTATTGGCAAGTTCTACTGCATTCACTTGCTGGAATACACTGTCTACTGCAACTCTGATGCTTCTACAATCAGTCTGCTGCTTTTCCAGCATTGTCTGCTGCATTCCGAGTCTATTGACTCAGTCTTCTGCATTCAGATCTACTGGTTTCCATCTACTGATTCTGGTTTCGGCTACTGGTTTCCATCTACTGTTTATATATATATATATATATATAAATATATATATATATAGATATATATATATATATATATATATATATATATATATATATATGCTACTGTATTCTGATTTACTTCTCTACTGATTTTCCTAACTGTACGTAGTTAGTCTATCTTTTCAGTAATCTATTACAGTAGCTTATTTCAGTAACTTTCATGACTTATTTTCAGAAGTCTATAAGAACTTATTATTTCTAGTTCCTCCTCCCCAGATTATGAAACCCGGTTCTGCTCTGATACCACTTCAATGTCACGCCCCGAGACGGGGGTTAGTTGACACCGGCGTTGCTCTCAAATATTCATTCGAAAACAACAAGCCTCGGAAGTACAGAATTTCAGAAACCAGTCTTTTATTCATAATAATCATTGTCTGTTACAACTCAATGACAAATGTTTTATGGCGGAAATGTAAAACCATAAAATTACAATGTCTGAACAGATGCAGCGGAATATAAAACATAAATCAGAACTAAGAACAACGATCTTCATCACCAGCCCCAAAACTGACGTTGCTCCTCTTCTTCTATCCACTCTTCCTCGTTCTTATCTGAGATGGGTTTGGTGGGTGAGTGATATGATTGTCACTCAGTAAGCAGGGGCGGGAATAACTCTCAGTTTTCGAAAATCATTTTAATACAGAAACAGAAATACAATAATATACTGAAAACTCGTATTTCATAACAGAAATCAGAATTCAGAATTTACAGGTTTCAGAACAGAAATCAGAATTAGTAAGCACTGAACACGTTAGTGAATTTCATGGCTAAACTGATATCAGTCCCCTATATGTTCTCTCCTCTAAGGGGTGAGGCCAGAATCAGAATCAGAATCAGAATTCAGAAATGTTCAGAATATATATTCCTACCATTAGTTCACTAGGGAGTTTCAGTGCTTTAAAATCATATATCAGAAATCATGCAGAAACTGAACTTTAAAACAGAATTATCAAACGGATTTCAAGATATTTATACATAAGCTCACTTACAGTAATTTTCTAAAAGTGTTTCGGTAGAAGTCTGAAATCTGCTTGTTCTTGCTACTGGTTCTACTGCTCGAAAATCAGCACTCTCTTAGCTCGAAAATTCAAGTGATACTCTCAAGATTTGTGTAACCCAATTCAGAGGTTTGAGAGTGTTATTTATAGGCCGAAATCTGACTGTTAGGCTCCCTATTAATGGTCATAATCTGCATTTAACAGCCTTGATTCCATTTTAAATGCTTCAGTTACAAGTCATGGGTTGGATTAGTAACTGTTTGCTGGAATCTCGTTCCTCTGCTGCTGGATTATATCTGCTAGAAACTACATGTCTGCTGGAAAATACATGCCTGCTGGAAAAATACCAGCTTCTGAATATTATCTTCTGCTGTAAATCTTGCATTGCTTACTGAAATGCTTTTGCTACTGAACTGCTGGAAATTCGGGTTCTCACAACAACCGTTGTTAAAACCGTTGTTGTAGCCTTAAAAAAACCTCTCATAGACAACGGTTGTTAAAACCGTTGTTTTAGCCCAGAAAAAAGCTATTAGACAACAGTTTTTAAAAACCGTTGTTGTATCCCGAAAAAAAAACATTCATAGACAACGATTTTTAAAAACCGTTCTCGTAGACACATCAAAGACAACGATTTTTAAAAACAGTTGTCGTAGACTTATAAAAGACAACGGTTTTTAAAAAATTGTTGTCTATAAGCGGGTTTTTTATGCTACGACAACGGTTTTTGAAAAAACCGTTGTTAAAAGAAAAAAGACAACGGTTTTTATGGGTGTTGTTGATTTTTATTTTTCTTGTAGTGTAAACTCCACTTTGTAACATATATATCCACTGCTATTTATATTTGAATATGTGTTCTCTACTATAATGTTGAATAAATTCCAATTGTAAAGGCATATTTTCAGGTTTTATGAAATGAAAAAACTGGTTTTTATCGAAGCTCGTTGTTTTTAAATGTATAACTTGATAACAACATCAGTGTCATGCATCCGATATCGAGATATGACAAACATGATACCTCATTATCCAAGATAACAGACATTTGTTTGTTTACACGTCATCTTTTATATTTCCCATAGAATCAACTTCCATAAACGACCCACATGTGCATTAACTTGAAGAAACGACTTCCATTAATGAAGGAAATAAAATGTTATTGTTTTTGTTATAAAAATTATAATGAGGGTGGGGTTTTTGCTTTATTAATGTCATAATGTGACATCGACCCAATGTCTTTCCCCTATTAGTAGAGATTTATGTCGCTACTCACCAAGGATGTTGGCTAGGAAATGTATTGTTAAGTTATTGTATTTATTTTGATTTGTATATTTCGTCAATAAATTAAGATATGAAACTATAATGAAATTTTCATGTGTGAAAAATGAAGAGTAGGTCTATTGTCAAACGGTCTCACGAATCTTTATCTGTGAAACGAGTAAAACCTACCGATATTCATAATAAAAAGTAATACTCTTAGCAAAAAAAGTAATATTTTTTCATGGATGACCCAAATAAAAGATATGTCTCACAAAATATTACCCGTGTGACCGTCTCAATGTTTTTGCGAAAAATGAACTTGGTATAGATGACTAGAGCAATCAATTTGGTTTTGACCTGTCGTATAAACTTAATCCACCATTAAAAATGGTACGGTCATGATTTTAGTAACTCGTTTGAAGACAGATCAAAATGGTTCAACATGTTTCGGTTGCGGCTTGAGTCGGGGCGGGCAACCCCCCATTATTTTGTAAAAATAAATTTTTTACTAATTATTAAGCATTAAAAGTTATATTAATTATTAAGAAATTATTTTAATTTATGGCAGTATATTATGTAGATATAGTGGGATTTACATATGTAACCAAGTTATAAGTGTGAATATGTTTCTAGTATTTCTAAAATTAGGCATAGTTTGGTACATATGATAGGATAAACATGTGATATATAATATAATGATAAGTTAAGGATAAATAAGATGTAGGATATTATATTTAATGTTTGGTATGATTTTAATAAGAGTGATTAAATTTATATATTAGATTGTAATGAAAAATTTAACCTTATCATAATAAATTTTATAATTTCAAAATTGTTGCTTGAGTTCATATTTTTTATTTGTTCATGTGCCGATAGTACTTGCATGATTTATTTATTTTTACCTAATTTTATATATTATATAATATGATAATTGAGCCCTTGATTTTGTGAGTCAAGTCAAATATCAATTTTTAAGGATAATCGAGTGATAATAATAATTTTATTGAGATTTATAAAAATTATTTATATAATTATCTCGAAATCATTTATATAATTATCATATTATATAATATATAAAAATAAATAAAATATTTATTTGATTTTAATTTCTACCTACTAGCATATATTTATAAAAAAATCATTTATAAATTGAGGGTAATTAAGTAATTTGTAGTGTATTTTATCATTTGATTAAAATTATCACACCTTCTATTAGAGATATTTTATCCTTCTAAAAAATTATTTATCAAGGGCCCATGATATTATCATGAGCTTTTTAAAAAGGTACCAAACATGGGATAAGGAGGATTATTTATCAATCTCTCTTAAGTAGGAGTTATCCAAAGATAAAATAAAATTAAAGTAGAAAATTATTTATGAAGAGAAGAATAAAACAAAGATTATAACCAATTATTATTGGAGAAAAAACTAAAAATATATAAATTGTTTTTCAAAACATTTAAATTTCATAATTATAATCACTCCTATTTAAGAAAAAAAAATAGATATACAACACTATTTCCTAATAATGTTTTGAATATATCATCTGATAGGTCAAGTATTTGCTCGATTTTTTTAGCCATGTGTAATCTAAGAATTTACTAGGAACATAATTATCGGATTTTAAGAATGTATATTAATTTTTTTTAAAAAAAAAAACTAGTTGTTTTGCCAAACTCGTAACCGAAGGCAAGTTTGGTTGAGGTTTTCCTAATGCCAACCCGAAAAATGGTGGATCAGCCACCTCGTTTATGCTGAATGAGGCGGCTCGACCAATTTTAACAGCTCTATTTGTGAAAATTTATGCATGTAATTTTTGGCAGGTTGTTTCGCTTGACCCATAACTCAAGACGATTGGGTTGGGGTTACAGGTGGGTCAACCCACCTCGTTTATGCAGTGTGAAGGTCGTGCAATATGGAGGAGGAAATGAAGTGCACCAATCTTGGAGGAGATTCATGCAACCAAAATTACTCTCAATTTGCAACTTAAGGAAGCCAAAATCCCTCTCCATTACAGCATGAATCTCGGATGTGTATCTCGAATCAAGAAGAGGCCACGTTCATTTGGTAGAGAAGAGTGTAGTCATCCCTTTGATTAAGCAATCAGCAACATTAATGGAGTGATAAAAGCTTACCTTTGTGGTTGATTATCCAAGCCTTTATAAGAAGAACCGAAGTTGTAGTAATCTCACCTCACATATTGCAAAATCCCTCCCATAGCTATAGGAATTAGAAATATAGCTGCTGGAAAACAGGCCAAAGTCGAAGCATTACAGCAGCCGATTCGAAGCTTCGCCGCAACCTTGTTCGAACGGAGTTCTTTTAGCACGTCCTTCTAGCGTTTTAATCCAAACGAAATCAAGTAAGTTGGTTTTTGATATTATTATATAAAATGGCACACTTATTTTATTTTTAAGCGAGCATGACATATTTTGAAATAAATTAAATATGACTTTGAAAATTCGATCGGTATGATATATTCGTTTCCATTTGGTATGAAATCTCCTGAATTATTCGTTGTTTGATATCAGTTATAATATTTGAAAGCATGCTGAGTATTTGAAATGCACTTTAATGATTTGATTTAGAAATGGTAAAGGAAATTCCGAACTTTGATATGCTTTATTAAGCCATGATGCGGTGGGTTATAATAACCGTTCCTTTGGCCTCGCCCCTTAGAGTAGTAACATACAGGAGACTGATCAGTAAAACCATAGAAAATGAGATGATTTTCAGTGTTATATTCATATTTATGTTAGTATTTGATTCAACATTCTTAATATTGAAATTACGATAATTTATTCGTATGTATATCCTCGATATTTGTTATGCATGATCGGCCCCCATTTACTGAGTATTTCCCAAAATACTCACCCTTACATTCCCACCCAAATAAGAACGAGGTACAAATCGAGTATGAAGAACAAGATTACTTTTGGAGATGGTGATGAAGAAAATCCAATTCGAGACGAGTCGAATTTATTTTGTCTTTTAAATTTATCATCATGTATTTTGCTCCCGCATTTTATGTCCATCATATTGTAAAGACGATTACCTATTATGAAAAAGACTGGTTATTGCGATTTACTACGAGGCTTGTTTTTTTGCACTTATGTGATTGTGAGACAACGTCGATGTCGACTAACCCCGGTCTCGGGGCATGACATGCAGAATGAGGCGGTCAGAACAATTTTGACAATTCTATTGATGATAATTAAGCATGTAAGCTATCATACTTTTTTTAAATTTTATTAAAATTATGTTGTTGAATAATTAATAATATATAACACAATTAATACCATATTAATGATAAAAAATTAATATTTTGGAGAAGCTTTTACCTATGAACAATCAAAGTTTGATTTTAGTATTGTTGTTGTTATTTTTTTATTTTACTTTTATTCCTTTTTTGCTATGGAATATTGACATCATGTCCACGTGACATTTGACATATTGGTGTATTACTCATAATATTATGTGTCACATCAAAATAATATTTGACGTCATGTCAACACTCTACCAAGATATGCATGATAGTTGAAATTAAAAACAAAAACAAAATCCAACTTATTCGACTAGACCAAACTTCACAAAAACTAATCTGAGAGTGTCTTATGGTTCATTTTATGAGACATATCTCTTATATGATTCATGAAAAATATTATCTTTTATGTCCAAAATATTTTTTTCAATGCAGAAATATCATTTTTTGTTCATTGTATTTTGAAAATATATTGTGTAATATATGCTAATTTGAGTGAAAAGTGTTCGACCTATAAATATTATTACTATTTATGTCAAAAGAATTACTTTTCACAGCAAAAGCATTATTTTTTGTAAGTTATTTTATGAAAAAGTATTTGTGTAATATATGCTAATTTCAGTGAATAATATTATTTATATATCAAAAATATATTGTGCAATATATGTTGATTTGAATGAAAAATATTATTTTTCACTGTAAGTATGGATCGGATAGACCCTTATCACGGGTAAAGATCTGTGAGAACATCGCACGTGAAACCTACCCAAAAACTTTGACTACTTATATGACATGTTACTATCAACATACAATTCAACCCAAAACATCTCAATCTAGATTGGATTTGAATTCGAGAATTCAACTTCAGAATCGATATAAGGACGAACCAAAGCCAAACCCGACGAAAAGAAAGGTACAAATCAATGTTAACCTGGAGATACAACTCGAGTAAGAGATAACCTGAGTTTCCCAAAACCACGTACTTATTTGTTATTGCTTTAATACCTTTGTATTCTTTGAATGTATATGCTTATTCTATTGATTTATAGAAAAGCAGAGAATAGAAGACAGATATCGATAAAGAGTCTGTGACAGAGATGCCAAGTCTTTGGCAGAGGTGCCAAAGTACTGGACATTTGGTTATATCGATGTGCTTAGGAGTAGATCGACTCCTATTGTAGAGATTCGATATGATGTACTAAAGTTCGGGAACCGGGATCCCTAGATAAGAGTCGAGTCAGAGATTAAGAGTTTAAGAGTTTGATTTACAGTTTATATCGATTCATCTTCTTGAGATTTTGATACATGTAGTTGATAAACACTAGTTGGTTATGATTTTGTTTTGAACAGATTTTGTACTTTTGATCAGGTTGTAGATATCACACTTGATTAAGTTACACGATGATTTTCATAAATTTCCCCACCAGAACATTATAAATTTTTCAAGAGTAACTTTCAATGAAGATTATAACATCTCTAATATGGTATCTCACACATCGCGGTGACAACTTACTTGTACTTGTGTTTAAAGTATGAATTACTTTATACAGAAGTATTACTGATGTATTATTTATGCTGTTAAATAATTAATAATATATTACCAAATAGATACTATAATAATTATGAATTTAATTCCTTCGAGAAGGAAAATTAAAAAATATATTTTGAATTTTAACTCCAAATTAGAGAGAATTGCTAAAATTGTCATTTATATTGGTTTGTTTTGACTTTTAATTCAACAAATAGTCAAAATATCGTTTAACTCCATTTTTACCAGCACTTCACCAAATATTTGGTATCACACAACAATATCTCATGACGTCATGTCAACATCCTCGAGAACAAGGATGTAAAGGAAAAAAACTGAATTATTGTGCTAAAACCAAACTTTTAGTAAACTTACACGACCAAAAATAAAAGATACTATTTGCAAATTTCCCGACCAAATTATTTTAGAGGAACTATACATATTTTTCATGAATCTACGAGTCTAGGATTAAGTTCAAACATAATAGCAGCAGGGCCGATCCTAACAATATTTGGGCCTGAGTCTAACTTTCAAAAAGAGGCTTCCGAATCATAATGTGTGTTCATATTTTTTTTAGTTCCATAGAAATTTTCAAATTAAATCAATACGTCAAAGACAATATAAAAACTAAAGGAATAAAAATATCAAACATGTCCAAAATGATCACTAAAAAACAACTCGCCTAACAGTTTTAGAACTAAAAATACTAATCAAGTCTGTATAATCAAGTTGTTTAGTAATTTCTTTTCTCAATCGATAACATAGCGAATCCATTCAATTTTTCTCGTGACATGGTTGATCGGAGAAAAGTTTTGATGAGCTTTATCTTTGAGAAACTTCGCTCTGCACTTGTTACTGTGACCGGGACAGTCAACAAGATTTTATAAGCAATATGAGCATTTGAAAGCCGGATAAGCATCACATCCTCCAAAATTTCAGTCAAAAAACATAGATAATAGATGCCACATAAAGCCCCGAAGAAAGTAAAAAACTACAATAAAAAATTAGAAGGCCGAACAAAGAAAATACAAGAAAATAGACTTACAGCTCCTTACGGGTCTTTCAATCAAACCTAGAGACGACGCAAAGTCGATTAAGGCTTGTCTGAAGATGAATATTGGGGAAGATTGGGGAATAAATCGATAACAGGCTAAGCAAGTTCCATTTAATAAATACTTTGTTTTGGGCTATCTAATAACTAGTATTATATATAATACTTTTTAAAAAAAAAAATTTGGGCCCTAAAAAAGATATGAGCCTGAGTCATTGGACTCATTTGCCTCTTAATAAGCACCGCCCTGAATAGCAGCATAATTTTCCAGAATGCATGTAGTTATTTTATTTTAGAGATAGCTTTGGCCTAACATGTCGTGAAAAATTATTATATTTGTAATTAACTGTAAGCATCATCTCTTTTCTTCAAAAAAATTTAATTCTTTTCAAACATCCGTGAATTCAAAATTCATTTTTTAAAAACAAAAATTCAAGTTCAAAATTCAATGATTTTTCAAGCATTTGTTTAAAAAAACAAACAAAATAAAAGTTGGTGTTATCTATTCGTAGTTACGTTACATATTAAGTTTTAGGTATATAAAATTATTATCAATACATTACGAATTATTTGAAACTACAATACAATTGCCACTTCTAATTTACAGTACAAACTTGCTCTGAAATGATGTGCGTGCACTTACTGTGCAATATTGGAAATACAATACAATTGCCATTTCTAATTCAAAATTAATTTTAATAACATTTATATAAATATAGTCAACAAATCAAGTTATTTGCTCTTTTGCTTATAATCAGTTACAATTTTATTTATTTAAATGAATTAAACATAATTCAATGTAGGATATTGACATAATCAATATTGTAAAGAAAATAATAATGCAATCAGAACTTTCTAAAATCTTATGCTCGATAATCTGTATAATAAATTTCAAGGCCACAATAGTATGTACTTTAAATCAGAAATTTCACATCTACTAGACATTCTATTTTATCTGTGACATCTATATGCAAAAAATTACAAAAAAGCACATGGACTCGAATCTATGACCAATCGAATGAATGGTATAAATCTTCGAATGGATGCATAAGTAGAAATTTTTTTCAGAAAACCCTACTTAGAACGAGGAAAAGGTAGCGGCGGAGTCCGACGAGTGCATATTCAAAGTTGCATAAAGATCTTAAGTTCGTCGATTTATATGCAAAAAACTACAGATCTGTAGCTGTATCCTGTGAATTGATGCATATGTAATCGGAACTTTTTTGAGAAACCCTAACTAGAACGAGGAGAAGATTAGTTCCTTAATTTATTTGTAGAAGATCTGTTGAAATTTTTCAGAAAACCAGCAAGGAGAACATCGCAACTGACTTTGACAAGTGTTTTTTTAAAAGGGTATAAAGATTAGTTTCTCAATTTATCAGAATTACAATTTTTTTACTATACATAACTTGGATTTTTTTTTCTGGAATATTAATTAGGACAAGAAAACCTAAGTAGACCGACGAGAAGGTTGAAGAAGGCTCTTACGAGTCTTATATATATAGATTGAGCAAGAGATACAACATCGGAGGGGTCGTCCGTGCTTGTTCTCCGGCGAGATCCAGAAGACCAGAACCGACGGACAAGGAAAGCCAACATAATCGGTAATTCTTAGGGTGTTTAGTGAGTTTTGAGTTGGCAAATCAAACTCTTTAACTAACCTAATTAATTACAATGATTTGAAAAGCCTGAGACAAAAGATCCATCCAAATGGAAAATCATCAAAATGCAAGATGTTTGAAATCAACAGGAGCAGAAGGCGAAGCACGAGGAATAGGGGAGAGAGGAAGAGGAAGAGAGAGCCGGAGAGGGACATGAATCAACAGGATCCATGGCTTCAGAATTTAGGGTTTTCTACCACAAGGAAAAGAAGTTCACTGGGCAAGCTGGAGACCAAAAGAGCAATGAAGCCCACCTTACTTTCTTGGCTGATAGACACGAATACAGTCCAAGAAAATGCAGCAGTCTTCCCATTCGACGAGATGGAAAAACGAGGAATGATGAAGAGGGAGGGCATTTTGTGTGCTTGCTGCAACAATGTCTTCACTGCTGCAGAGTTTCTAGTTCATGGTGGGAGAAATGGCGATAAACCTTACGAAAACATATATGTTGCACGCACGCAAGCTTCGTTGCTATCTTATCTGGTTGAAGCTTGGAACAAGCCCAGAGAATCCGAATGCCATAGATTTAACATGATTGAGACTGAGAGTGCTGCAGGTGAATGAATCTTGTTTAATTTTCCTCATATTTTTTAAAGTTTACGGTTGATTAACGAGACCATAGAAATGAGAATAGTTTAACGAAATTATCCATTTTGATTTGATTTTGTAGGTGATGTGTATGATGATGCTTGTATGATTTGTGCTGACGGAGGGGATCTGATGTGCTGTGAGCAATGTAATTCTACTTATCATCAAGCATGCATGGGCATGGAGGTAGTAATTTCTATAGTAGAAGATTATTATTTTTTAGATGTTTGAAATAATAATAAATATCTCATTTTGCAAGAAATTCTAAAGTTCAACATACAAGAATGAGAAAATTATGACCTAGTTTATAATATTGACCTAGTTTGTTCGATTGATTCACTATTAATTTTGAGTTAATTAAGAATATTATAGAAAATATTAATTTATCTCGACATTATAAACGATAATTTTTTAGGTACCATTATTATTTTTTTAAAAAATAATTTATAGAGCATAATTGAGCAAACACATATCGTTTCCAGGAAGTTCCAGCAGGTTCATGGTACTGCCCATATTGTGTGTGCAAATTTTGTGCAAACCCCGCAAATGAGGATGATTATTTACTCACTTGTCCTCAGTGTGAGAAAAAATGTATGTTACCTAACTTTCTCAACTTTTATTTTTTGCTATATGATGCATATATTTCCTATTTAGGGTTATCACACACACACAGACACACACACAAAAACACAGAGCTAAGTAGAAAATTTATAAGTTTGCTACTTTGTACAGATGATTGGGAATGCCATTATGGGATGCAAGAGAAGAGAAACATTGATCTTAATGTCATCCCATTCAGTCCATTTTGTGACAGAAGCTGCAAAGAGGTATTGGATTCAAATTTTTACTATAACTCGATTAGAAATTATTTAATTCATTTCAAGATTTCACATTAATGGATCTACGAATTCGGGTTTCTGAAGGTGTATGATAAGTTGTCAAGAGACATGGTTGGCCAAAGAAATGAGCTAGATGAAGGGTTTTCTTGGACTCTACTACATCAAATGAGTGATGGGTTTGGAATGTATATTGAGGACACATACTTGAGAACAATGTGTCACTCCAAACTTGGAGTTGCGAGAAGACTAATGGAAGAATGCTTTGAGATGATAAAAGATAGGCACACAAGAATTAAAGTGATTCCTAGTGTTGTCTACAATTGTGGGTAAGAAATATTTAATATATATTATATATTTAAATTGTTAAAATAACTTTTTAAGAACATATTTTTTTAATATCAATTTTCACATATTATTCATAAAAAACTGGTACCTATTGGGAGAATAGATTCTTGCTTGTGCTAGCAATGGAAAAAAAAAACTTGGATATGGCAAGTATCAACTCATTTACTTCACTCTTTTTTGAAAAACAAATCATCTTCTGTAACAAATTAAAACTAAACTATAAATCTTCATTTGTTTAATTTTTTTATGTTTTTATAAACAAGCTTTTAATTTGCAGATCAAATTTTAAGCGTGTGGATTTTAGAGGCTTCTACACGGCTGTTCTTGAAAAGGATGATGAGATTATTACCGTCGCGTCTCTCAGGTAGAAGGATTTGTTGTACTCAATTAATTTATTGTTGTTGGTTGTGCAAACAATGTGCTGATTTTAATCAGTTTAGCACTTGTTTACTTTTTGTAGAATCCATGGGACAAAGCTTGCGGAGATGCCTTTCATTGCCACAAGTGAGGAACACAGGTGCAAAGGAATGTGCAAGAAGTTAATGGTTGCTATTGAATCTGTAAGTTTATCATAATGTTCATATTTTAAAAGTTATATTCGCAACTTTGAACTCGGCATAATCGCGATCAAAATATGGTGTTTTAAACTACTGTATGATTTAAAACTTGTTCCATTACCGCAAAATCAATTGTGTGATTATTTTTGTAGATTATAAAAATGTTATTAATTAAATTTGTGGATTTGCAGGCACTTTACCATCTTAATGTAGAAAATCTTGTTATTCCTTCTGTACCTGAGAGGACTAACAACTGGATACAAGGATATGGATTCCACCACCTTCATGCATCCATGAAAAAGGAAATAATGCTTCACAACACTCTTACATTTCACGACTCCGTTAGGCTACAGAAAATTTTAAAGCCACCACGGATACAGCACGGAGCTTGTTCCAGTCGGGACCATGGTGGCTTGGTGGATAGATCCAAAGCCAAGTCTACCTTTTTGGATTGGATTCTCAAGCCATCTAGATAGGGATGGGGTAGAGTCATGGTGTAAGTGTTGAAACAGCACATAAATTTACATTTTATGTGATTTTACCATTGATTTCTCAAGCCATATACATGTTTTTTTTTTCTTTTTTAATGTATCATTATTAAACATTGTATTTTATTTTTTAGAATTATTTTAGCATGTGTCCACTCCTTCTATTTGTAACTTAACAACAGCTATCATCTCAATTCATCTTCGACCAAAAATTCTATTATAGCACAAATTTCGCACTGAAATAGCACACTTTGCACATACATTAAAAGTAAAACTAATTTTTAATCTATTTACTTCAAACTATACTATAAAAAATATTATTAAAATATTCTTTATTAGTTCTATCAAATATCTATATATAAAAAAAAATTAAGTCGCCTGTGTACGTAATTCTATCAATTCAAAAAATTACTATAATGATTACATAGTTAATTTAATATTTTTTACTTGAATTTATATTAGTTTTAGATTACAATAAACTAGACAATGAATATACATTAATTATAAAATTAATTTTTTTTCTATAATTGATGATTTTTTTAGTACAAATGAAAAACAAAAAAAAATAAAAAAGAGAGTACGTACCAAGGAAATATTGAAGCCGTTCTGGATCGAAAAGTATTTTTTAAAATAGCCACATATTAATTATTATCCTTTTTAAGTCTATGGCCAAATATAAAATACCAGAATTATTTCTCTTACCTCAATTAAATTTGTGTACAAACTTACTCTCAAACAAAATGTGCATTACCTTTAATTGCCATTTCTAACCCAAACATAACTTTATTGACATATATAATATACTAAATGAATTAAATTATTTGGCGTCGTGCTAAATTTCTAAACCATCTTTATATATATAGGTAAAAATTGTGTGAGACGGTCTCATGGGTCGTATTTTGTGAGACAGATCTCTTATTTGGGTCATCCATGAAAAAATATTACTTTTTATTGTAAATATCGCTATGGTTGACGGATCTCACAGATAAAGATTCGTGAGACATCTCACAAGATACCTACTATATATATATATATATATATATATATATATATATATATATATATATATATATATATATATATATATATATATATATATTGCAAGTTAATTACTATTTGTTATTATACTTTCAGTTACAATTTTATTCATTTAAATGAATTTGTACATAATTCAGTGCAAGATGTCAACATAATCACTGTTACATAGAAATTTTTTTACTGCAATCGGAATTTTCCAAAATGTTACGCGACATAATTAGTATAATAAATTTCAAGGCCACAATATTTTTGTAAGAAGATGCCAATGATGAAAGCAACGTTAGTTTAGTTTCCTCGAAACATAAACGAAAATATCTATATATAATTTCATAATTATTTCTTAAAAAGACATTTTCAACTAACTTGCAAATCACAAGATGCACTGATTACTTTACATTTCATTACATTTTAGATTTGTCTTTGTCCACACAATTGAGTATTTGCCTCAAAAGGATATTGCATTAAATGTTAAGCCCTAAGCCAGTTCAGTCACAACTGATTTTGTAACTCATACATTTTTCCAGTAAAATAAAAATACTTATTCCAAGTATCGACTAGCTCGGAGAACCTTCGATTCTAATTCATTATAACATGGAATTCTCTTCACAAATCATCATTCTCAGTAGCCAACAGATTGTGTTTTACCATAAGGTTGTCAAGTTCCTTTAGTTACATACAACTAGAGTTACTTGACTAGTCTTTTAAACATTTCTTTTTTGCTTTACTTTCTTGAATAACTGTGATAATTTTTGAACACATCTACCATGTCATGTAGTGCAGTGAAGTGATAAGATCCTCACGTGTAAATTCATCTGAGCTAAAATAAAATACATCATCATCTACAATATCCAGCTTGAGATCAGCCATCAAATAATGGACTTGCTTTTCCTCGCTCTCACTGAATGAGTTCTCCGACCTAGATAACTCTGAATATTTTTCTGCCCACTTGCTTTTTATCTCCTCAACAACAAGAATTAAAAAATGACCTCTTGTCATCCCTAGATATCATATTCTCGAAGGAATTCTTCTCATCTTTCTTGGGTATGTACATTCGATAGTAAAATTACCCTTCTTTCCACAGGTAAAATGTAACGTCTACTAGTTTTAAAAGTGCGGAAATTTTTTTTATATATATATCTCGCATTTTCGAAATAATATTTAAAAATGATCTTAAATATTTGACAGTAAAAATAGCGTAGTTTAAAATAACCAAACTCGTCCAAAACCATACGTAAACGTAAACGCGTAAAAATCATAAAATCATCATCTTAATAAAATGTTCATCTCCTCTCAATTGCATA